>NW_019173964.1:0-285317 GCF_001642475.1 Fonsecaea monophora | reverse complement strand
GTACGAAAGAGGAAGGATAAGGGAGAAAGGGGAAGACATTGAGTATCCCTTGCGGAGGAGCGTACGATATAAGGAAAGAAGGAGAGGACATTATTCCTCCTTCTCTCTCCTCAGATTTATCCTCCTTGTTACTAGGTTGGCTAGCTAGTTACAGAACTCTTTCCAAACCCTCACACGTAACGCTTATATTCTTAATAGTCGTTATAACTTAGATCGCTTTATTAATCTAGTTCTCGATCTTCTTACTCTTATACGTCCTTATTTCCTACTTAATCGCTAGCTTAAGGCCTTCGTAAAAGATAGGAACTAATACGCCGTCGCCCTATCCTAGTTCTACGTTTAGAGTTCGGAATTTTATAGTATAATCTTAAACTAAGTCCGTCTAGCGTAGGTTTATAATCTATCGCTCTACTTCTTTTTCTTCGTCTCTTACTCCGAATACCTTCCTTATCTTCTCCTTAAACTCTTAGAAGGTTTAAAATAGCTCGGTAGTTTTATCTTCTCTATCGTCGGGTTAGTTTTCTATATAGTCCTTAATAAACGGACGAAGCTAGGCCTCTACTCCTACCTCGAAGTAACTTTCTATAAAGAGAATCTTTTATATGTCGCTAGGGAAATCTCCTAGGTTTATTAATAAGTATATATCTATATAGTAGATAAAAGACGTAAGTTTTTCCTACGCTCTATTAAAGGGCTTAAGTAGGTTACTAATCTTACCCTTAAGTATTAGTTCCGCGGTAGTAGTAGCGACTAATGGCGTTAGTCTTAATGTACTAGGAGTAGGAGTACTAGGTCCTACTATCGTATCGTTTAGGGATAGTCGGGATGCCTATCTTATAAGGAGTTTATCTATCGGGGATGTAAGTCTTATTTATTTTCCGTAACTACTTATAGAGATCGTTCCTCGTACCGGTAGGTAGTAGTTAAAGTATTAGAGCTACTTCCTATATTAGCCTAACGTAGTTAGGCCTCTTTAGTTATAGTCCTTATATTATATAAGCTAGGCCGAGGATACGTAAGGTATAAATAGTCGATGACTTCAGAATAGTATAGTAAAGTAGATGTTATAAGTTAGCTACGAGAGAGTGTAACTATAAAAGGGTAATAAGCGTAGCTATATACTTATAAGATATACCCCGAATAGGTAACTGGGAATAGTATATCGATATGTTGATATAGTCTATACTAATATATCGCTATATCGAAAGTTTCCTCTTTTAGTAGTCACGTACGGCACGTGATCTAGCCTCGTCCTTTTACCAGGCTGCCCTGTCCCGGCAGACCTGCCTCTGGGCGCCCCGCGCTCCAGGTCATATGAAGGCCGTTTCTAACACCTAAGCCGAGTGTCCAGTATCACGTGGGTATTCGTAATACGGAGATGCTTATGCCGAGTACGAGTATGTTTCTAAGCCTCGGGATGTAGACGATGATTCCTCTAAAGAAAGCTCTTTACCTAGATCTTCGGAGATTTAAGGTGGTTAATTATATCTACATTTAATAGTTCTAAGTAACCTACACCCTAGTATAGTTAATGAGGAGTTAATGTACCCTAATAAAGAAGTCTCAGAATAGATGAAGACTAGCCACGGTTTATTAGTATGCGAGCCCGACCCTAGAGTTCGACGTAACTGTTAGGATCCTGATCCTCGTGGTCAACCCATCTCTCGTGATTCTGAAACTATAGAGTTATAGATATCACTTGCGTCGTGTAGGAGTCAGTCTTAGAGCTTGGCGAGGTGGGCGACGAAACGACATCAAGGATAGGTTTAAAAGCGTCGTCTATATAGAGCTTACTCTTGATAGGAGTCGAATCTACAAGTGTTGTCTTTACCAAAAGTTCTGTGATATCATTCATTATTGCGTCTGGCATAGAATAATAGATATTACATCTGTTGACACGACTTGAGGTGCGTACTGTATATCTGCTACCCTTGGGTCTAGAGATGGAGAATGGAAAGTCCCCGTGTCGAGGTTCCGATGTCGAAATTCCTGGACTTTGCCCTCCCTTCACATCCCACACGCTTGTGATGAGTCTTGTTAATAATCTCAAGTTCAGTCTTCCCTCTTCCAAATTCCCCAGGATTACAACAAAACGTGTGGTGATGTTCCCACGCATTAATGCAACGTGACAGCTTCTATGGCAAGTCATCATCCTCGTACGGATCATTGAAATCAGAAAAGTCCAGCTCATCGCTCTCGACGGAGGCCAAATCGTCGAGAATGTCGCCCTCCTCCAAGGACATGGCTTCGGGTGTTCGGCGGCCTCTGGAGCCCTCGCGTCCTCGTTCTGGCTCGTTCGTAGAAGCTGACCTGGGTGAGCTGGGGGCTGAGGGATCCTGGAATTCCTGCTCGTGACCCTCACGGAATTTGAAGTCGTGGGGTCGGCCGTCTTCCTTCCTGATTTGGGAGTGGTACTCGTCGATTCGACCGTAGCATTTCTTGCAAACATTAAAGTTGTCGCAGGATTGGCATTGGAATGCCTGGCCGAACACGGTCTATCCATTTCGGATCAGCCGCCTCAGCTCCAACTGACAGTGTGCACAGACGGGGGGAAGGAGTGCGGAGACGATGATCATTAAAAATAGAGGAGAAGAAAACGGGTCGGCTTACTGTCAAGCATACATCACAGGAGATCGCGCAAGCAGTGTATTTCTTGCCTTGAGTCTCAGGGTCGATTGTGACTTTTTTGGCGTCGCTACTAGGATTTCCTTCTAGGCCATGAGTCAGGAGGCCGATAATCTCGTCGTCGGCGTTGCACAATTTAGCGAGTTTGAGGGGCGTGAATGTCTCAGCTGAATCTCCCTGACCCATCCTACATTCAACTGCGCGATCTGCTCCATTTTTAAGAAGACACAGAACCGTTCCGGCATAATCACGCTCTTCGGACGTCATAAATCTACCAGTGAAAGGTCGACAAGCCCAACAAAGCGCCGTCCAGCCATCAACGTCGGGTCGGTTGGTGTATTCTTTTCTCTCTCGCGCAGTTGCGAAACTTTTGAAGATGTCCTCCACCGTTTCGACGTGGCCGAATTGTGCGGCCCAATGGAGGACATTCTTTCCGAACCGGTCCGAGATCATGAGGTCCTCCCTGTGGGCTAATTTGACAAATTCAAAGTTTCTGATGCCGTTGGCAGCCGCGAAATGGATGGGGACACGTCCCAGGGGATCTTTGTCCTTGGTTGACGCCCCAACAGTGAGCAGGTAGTCGATAACGCCAGGTCCTCCAGCCAAGGCTGCGGCACAGATTGCGTTGTACACGGTGGTCCCATGCATTGCCTTTACGTCCGCAGGGTGTTCAGGATGTTCGACTAATTTACGCACAACTCTCTCCATTAGTCTAAGATGTTCGCTGCGCACCGACCCGGAGGGAAAGCAGCTGGCAATCAGGGGAGTACTTTTGAGTTCCAAGACGTAGTGGTTAGGGTCTGCACCGTGACTCATAAGCTTGGTGATGTCGCTGAGGCTGAGTCTCCGGCATGCAATATGGAGAGCCGTTCCCACCTTCCCCTGGATGTTGACCTTGATACCTGGCTGGGAAAGAAGAAAGTCTACCGCGCCACTGGGCATGCTGCCATTCACTGCCTTCATCAGGGGAGTCCAGCCTCTTGGATCTTGTGCGTTGATGTTGGCCCCGGCTCTGACGAGAAGTTTGACGTTCTCCATTTGGCTATCCGACGTGACTCCCAGCAGGGGCGTCTCTCCGTCTTCATCGCACTTTTCCAGGTCGAGAGCACCGTGGAACTCTAGGAGGATTTTGAGGATTTCTGGACTGCTGGTGGCTGCCAAATGGAGAGGAGTTCTGCCATCGTTAAGAGTGTCCTCAAGGTTAGCACCACTTTCCACAAGAATTCGTACGATCTCTGCGTCCGGAAAGTATCCTATGGCATCTAGAAGGGGAGGCCAGCCAAATTGGTCACGGTGGTGAATGTCCACCTTCCTGCTGGCCAGTAGTCTCACCAAATCTGCTTTTCCATCTCCGACAGCAATGTTGATGATCGTTTGTTTGCTACTGTTGGTCAATTCGGCGTTGGCACCCGCTTGAAGCAGCATTTTGACTATAGATGCATCGTCTGCAGCGATTTGAAGCAGTGTCTCTCCCGAGCTGGTGAGCCGATCAAGCTCGGGCTTCCACTCCAGTAACTCACGCAAGACTTCGACGTGGCGAATTTCGATGCCATAATACAATGCTCCTATCCCAGCATCGTTGGTGAAGTTGACATCCGCACCATGCTCGAGCAGCCATTTGACCACAGCAGTCTCCCCCGCACGGGCGGCATGCATAAGGGGTGTCATCCCGCTGTCTGGATCAGCCTTGTCAAGTTGAACTGGTGGATCGTTGTCGATAAGGAGGTCGAATATTGCGAGCCTATCTTCCACCGGAACTCCGGACTGCATCATTTCGACAAGTAGCGGAGGGTCGATCAACTCATGATTGGGATCTGCTTTTTTGTCCAGGAGGACTCGGACGCTCTCGAGACTCGCGGCTCTGACGGCTGCAAACCAGAGAGGAGTGTCCCCAGATGGGCCACTGATGTTGACGTCGGCCTTGTGGATGAGAAGGACTTCGATTGTTTTCACTTGGCCGAACGCAGCCGCTGCTATGAGTGGAGCCCACCTGTCGCCAGAGCCTGGTCCAATGCCAGAATCTGGATCCGCCTTGAGCGCACACAATGTCTCCACGACCTTCCAGTTCCCACGGATCGACGCTATGTACAAAGGCGGGTTCGGCTTTTGAAGTTCCAAAAGGGAGTCGTCCTTCTCTAACAACGCTTCGATAACATCGATGTGACCGTTGCCTGCGGCGGTGTATATCGAATTGTACGTCTCAGCTCGGAGGACATCTACTTTCGCTCCGTAGCTTAACAACGCTCTGGTGATCTTTGCGTAGCCCATACGAGCGGCCATATAGAGAGGTGATGGGAAGAAGCGAGAAGCATTGTCGTCGGGGTCTGGATTCATCCCGTTTTCAAGGAGGAGATCGACCAGCAGGTCCATGTTGAGCCATGTCGCCATCCATAAAACTGATGAAGGCCACGGAATGTCCGACATATCCCCTGGGTGGTCTTGGTCGCCTTGAATTGTTTGTTGGGTTTTTGCAGCAGATACGATCTGACTGGCGCGAACCAGCGCCAGGTCTTGATTACCGGCTCTGGTGGCTTCGACGAGGGCGCTGATCTCTGAAAGCTTGCGGATAGGTCCAGAGTCTTTCTTTCCATCTGTTTTGTCAGGCCAGGTTCTCTTGAACTTCCTGAGAATTTTGACTGCACTTGGCCTCAGATTTTCAGATGCAAGAAGTGTTTCAGAAGCGGAACTGAGCGTTTCTAGGCAAGGTCTTGAGAAAGGATTGCTCATGGCCCAATATACCTTCATCCACAATGCCATTGGCCCCTGACAAGAAATCAAATCATTCTCCAGCTTCTTCAGAACCAGTGGATTTTCCGATAGGTGGCACGGAAAAGCTTGGACTGCGTAGAAGACAATGTCTTGGCCGTCCGGACAAAGGGGAGGTGTGATTTCATCACCAGAGGCATGGACCAGGGATTCGTACTGACTGTATTTAGAATTCAGATGTTCCTGGACTTCAGGCATAGAAAGATAGGCAAGGATGAAGTTGAGAATAGTGCCGGATGCTGTCGATCGTACCTCATCCCACAAGTGAGCCATGCCTGGTTCGAGGAGATCCCATATGTCATCTCGAATACAGACTTGGTCGTGGCTGAAATCGACAAAACCACAAAGCCAGATATCAAGCTGGCGGATGGCGTCTTGTAGATCGGTGCTTGATGGTGTAACAAAAGTCCATTCCTCTGTGCGTTGGTAGTGACACAGTAACACTGCGAGCTCCCTTCTGGTCAATGGGCGGTATCCACACAAGAGCCATTTCAAGATCCATCGGAAGCGGCCTTGATCGTGATTAGATCGCAGAATTTGGTCCAAGACCATAGCCGGAGTGGAAGACGGAGTTACCAGTTCTATCAGGGAGCAGAACTTAGACAGAGTCTGTACCGATGCTGCTTTGGGCCAGGTCGTATGATCTTTGATCAGCTCGAGAGATTTGATCAGCGTGTCTTTACTCATATCCATGAGCTTTTGTAGGCTCTTTCGGATTCGAGCTTCTCCATGGCCACTTGGACAGAGGCTAGAAATCAGTGTATCGAGGTATCCTTCATCAGATGCAGCGTTCCAGTCTTCTATGCTAGCGGGTAAGGTATACTGGTGAACTGGGATATCTGGCCATGCTTTAATTTTGTCATGCAACGGCCGACTGGGTCCAGAAGTTACCACAAGAGCCAGCGAGTCTTCTGTGGTGGCCGCAATGCCGTTCAACATGGTCAAGAATTTTTCCCAACCTTCGCATTGGTCGATGTCCTGGAGAAGAAACAGGGCGTCGGCCCCAGAATAATAGATGTCTTGCACCAAGAAGAGGTTTAGCAGATCCTTCTCGGTCCATCTATGATGAAGCTGAAACTGGTCTTGTATGATTTGGAAGTCGGCGTCGAGAGGTCCAGCCACATAGCCCGCACAGTTTTGGAGAATCAGTGAACTGAGAAAGTCGACTGTCGAATCGCGGGTTGGGTCTTGCGATGAGAAGGAGAAAGAGAAAATCCTTGATCCGTACAACTTCTTGTCTCGTTGCGCGGCTTGCCAAGAGAGATAAACCTGTTCTGCTGCCTCACTCGTTGCCCGGTGGTTTTTGCCGTGGATGTACAGTATCCGGGGGCCGCTCGAGGTTCTCCACTCCTTATGCTCAGAACTCATCAGCACAGAGTGGGAGGGTTGCAGGGACTTGGATTGCATCTGGCGATGAGGAAGAGCAAGGGAAAGGAGCGATTGCTCCAGCGGCTGCCATTGTGGAAGGGGGGAACAATCTAGACTTGTCAGAATCAGAACAACTTCTCAGGATGGCGTGGACTTGCATTCTAATAGATAGCATATCATCTCACCTAAGGCGGGAAATCGCTCCGCCTCATCCTTTCCTTCCAGCACCGGATACTCGCGGGGAAGTCCGAGGGTGGCAGTGAAGTATTCGAATACCTTCGCGAAGAGTGAGTGATGTACAAAAGATTTGTGTTTGTTGGTTCCAAACAATACTTACAGAATGTATCGTTCCGCGACCAGTTTCATTGGCATATAGACTGAAAATCCGAGTTCTCATTGAAATCCTAGAAGCAACGAAGAGCTCGGTCGTTATTCTTGTTGCGGTCGCGAGGCTCTCGATGGACGTAGGTGTCAGAAGATGTGCCCACGCGTCATCCTTTCTATCACGCAAAAACTTAAACAGCTTCAGTTTGAGTGCTTGAACTTCCTCACTACGCTGGAAGCAGCCCGAAAACACCTGTGGCGTCTGTCAGAGAATGACTCCATCGAGAAATTGCAACAAAGCCTTGCAGATCTCAACGAAAGAGCTCTAATCGAGACGACGTAACTCGCCTGTCCATCACAGCGCATCATGAGAGTGCAACAGATGTGCGGGCACATACAAATCGGGCAGTCCTGCTAAAGATCCCTGGCCATCGAGACTGGAACTGCCCAGCAATTGAAATAGCCTTGTAGCAATCCAGTTAGCACCAATTCTGGACTCGTCCGGATGCAGGTGAGTGATTCATACATTCTTGACTATCAGCGCCCCGAGATCGTAGGCGACAAAAACCATGGCACGTCTTGTCAGCTGCTTCATGTGTTAACTCAATACTTACTCCTATACTTGGAAGAGCACATTGGAATTCTCACCTGTTTGTCATGCCGCTGGAAACAGGTCAGGCCACGAAGCAGTTGAAGCGATTGGCTTTCTATTGACTCAGTTGCGAAATCACCGACAAGTAGACTGGCGACGTCGGCTTTGAAAATGAATTCCCTTCTCTCGCACTCGACCGACGATGCGAGAAGAGTGTTCATCGTGAGTCGCTTTTCTTCGGAGTCCACTCCCAGTACGTGGACAACACTGTGACCCCAAGCGTGAGCGCATGAGAGATGGGAGAGCGGACGGACTCATCCTCTTACTCGATGTTCACTTCCTCGCCCTCAGAGGCCAAATGCCCGGCCGAAGAATACGACAGCTTCAGGCCTTCGTGCAAGTGGCCTTCGCTCAGCCTGGAGGTGTCTGATCCCAAGGGAGACTGCGGGGCAGAGTTGTCATGCATCGATGAATGTTCACGGTCCGAGCCGTCCGCGCCGTCCGCAGCCTCTGAAAGCGGCGGGTCGTCGACATGGTCTCCAATTGTTGGTCCATCCGATTCGAATCGTAGCGCAGCCATGACCAGAGGTGGAGAAAACGTGCAAGTACGGGAATTTTGCTGTCGGGTACGTAGTACAGGGACGAAGGAAATTGATTGTGACGGTTAGACTTCGTTCAGCGTGACGATGGGATGGGCCTGCACGGAATAATCTGGAGGCGGCTGAGAAGGCTGCAGGCATGAACTGCCATCAACCGGAGTAGGCACAGGATGCGCATCGTGATTCAACCGACATAGGGAGTGCTGGTTCAAGTTTCGTGCAGGTTGTTTACGGTTTTAGGCAATTACTGTGGCGATTCAAGTCTGGAACCAGCCAGAGGTCCCGTCGGGGGAGAGAGGAGGCATGAAGAGCATTAACTAGCCTAACCAGTACGGAGTACCACTTTCTTACTCATTTCGCGCCTTCGGCCCTCGGAAGATCCCTGACAGGGATTGGCAGAGACCAGTCGAGGGCATCCCTTGCATCCAGATCAATCAGATGCTGGAGGCCAAGACAGTGCAGTGCGACAGAAATCAAACTAACTACTGCACGAGGAGGGAACTTGTGTTTCTCAGGGGCGCCTCAGGCCGCCGAACCGCTGTTGATGCCCAACCTCACTCCAGAAGAGTCGTAGCGTGGATGCGCAGATCATGATTGGGAGAAAACGTGAAAGTAGGTCCCTGTGCACTCTGACCTGAGCTGGAGGAGAGGGGCAGACATCATATTCTGGTGGCACGGCACTAGTTGAGCAGCTGGATCCTCTGCACCGAGTGGGTACATTATACCTCTGACCCATTACACCCGTCTCTTAGACCGAACGCGGAAACCTGCTCGATTCACGCTGGTGTGGCTGTAACCTAGTCCTTATATAGACCTCCTCTAGAAGCCTTGCGCTGTCCTTCCTCTCGCATATATTCCATGGATGAGGACCAGATTTGGCTGAGTGAAGAGGAGGAAGAAGAGGAGGGCAACTCCGTCGGTCCTACATTCTTTAGTCTTGCCCTGACCTTACAAGACCAGCCTGGAGGTAAACGCTGTTCAAATCTGTTTCGCTCACATTACGCCTCACCTAGACTGAGCTAGTCGAAAACTGACAGTCACCACTAGGATACCATGTCCGCAATCGTCCAGGCCAACGCCAGCGGGCGGCAGTCTCAGTCATTCGGGGAGGGTCAGGAAGGAAGCCTGTCTTCACGGTGTCTTGCAACGCCAAAGTCATGATCCACGGCACAATGGGACCCTCTACGCAGAAACCGGCAACACTTCTCGTCTACGAGTTCAAGTTCAATTCGTACCGAGGGAAGCGCATCAAAGAAGCTGACATTACCTTCGAGTTCCGCCCGAGGGAGGGAAAGCCTGGCGGTCCGTCCGTGAAACATGTCTGGCCGCAGGGACTGTACAAGATGGAGGAGACAACCCAGAAGGATACATCAGAGTGGGGGGCGGGAATAGCACCCAAGTTTGCCGCCATCGATCCCGGAGTTAACATGACGTGGAAAGGGTCGATTGACAAGGAATCGAAGCATCACACAGTTGTCTCGGGAGATAACCCTCAAGACCCGGACTGGGGTGACTTCTTCCAGGCTCGCTTCTTCCTGTCGGAAAACAAATCGCAGTCGAGTGGCATCCCCAACAAATTCACTGCGTGCATTCTGCTCCAGCGACCCGACGACGCGGACTTCGAGTGTGTTCCTTATATCACGGTGACACCTGCTTTCTCGACCATGGTAGCGTCTTTGTTTTCCAATAGGCCTCCGGATGACCCGATTGTGTTCAGCATCGGGGAGGATCCCGTTAACGAGACCGACCCCAGCGTGGAAATTGTAAGGGAAAACCTCGCAGCTACCCAGTTTGAGAAGTTGTGGGGATGTACCTTGTACACACAATATGATGAAGCTGTGAAGGGAAGGAAGTAGAGGAGGGCCACTGCGGAGGTCGAGGCTGGTGCCGTGTTACCCAAAGCACCGCACCGGCACACGGTAGAGGGTGCAACGAGCTGGAGGGGCTCTGGCTCTCATGCAGAATTACGAATTGCAGCTATACCGTCCTTGGGTAGTCATTCCCCTCCTCACTTTTCCTCCACCACCTTTCCGCCCCTCTATCATTCCACCTCCACCCGTAGCGCAGCGGTGTTCGACAACTGTCATGTAGCTAAGCAAGCCACCTGCAACAATAGCCTCACGAGCCAGTCGACAAGCATAAATGCGATCGCGTGACGATGCGCCGTGTTACTGCACATGCCTCAAGCACTGGCGCACACGCAACCCACCCTTCTGCCACCTCTCCCACTCGCCAGTCTCTTCGAGGGGCCGGAAACGAAGGTCGTCTCACTGATCAGTTGAAGCCTGAAGCGTGAAGCCTCGGAGTGACCATTTCGCCAACCCCCATCCACCCATCCTTTACAGCACTGTACACGCCTCGTCTGTCGAATTCGCATTATCCTTCATCCTCAGCTTTTCTGGAGAATTTTCAGTCTCTTCTTGTGGGCACGGAAAGTTCAAGTCACACTTCTGGCTCGCATCTTTGACTTCTCAAGGCTGTGGCCAGTGCCTCTCGAGTGGGGACAAGTAAGCAGCTCTACGACTTGACCTAGTCTAATTCCCTTCTTCGTCCGTTGCGCTCTCCCTCACCGCCTTGGTAACTGCTTTTATTATATCAGCTTTGCATTGTGGCGATCAGCAAGATCACTCAATGGAGGATGAAGTGAGTTTGGATGACAGCTTGAACGGTATCGATTCAGAGAGCAGTGATGAAGATGTCGACGAGCTGGGTGAGGGTGAGGGAGGAGAGATCACAGCGAAAGCACTTACAGACGTGCCTAATGAAGAGACAAGGTTTCTGGCGCAAAGCTGGGAAGAGAGATGGAAGGAGGTCATGGAGCTACTAGCGACAGGCAAGGCGCGATGGGACGAGTCTGGTGATCCACATACCGACCTTCTGGAGGACTACAAGAAGGAGGTGTTGAAGGGGCGAGATGAGCGCGAGAAAACAACGCCCACAATTCTCCACATGTTGGCGAAGAATCTCAAAGCGAACGACTTCAAAAATGTACCGGATAACATTCTTAAAAAGGTCATCCTCTATCTTCTCCAGCCCCGAGAGAACACTTCTTTGACCACCGAAACAAAACTTTCAGAGGAAGACCCAATTTTAAAGGTGGCAATGAATTTCGACAACGACAAATTCATTGATTATATTCTGGCCCTTGCCCCCGGTAAATTGCCAGACCTGCTTGATGCTCGAGATGCGGCCCAGTCGAATTGCCTTCACTATGCTTTTAAGGTCCAATTGCACAAAGTCATACATAAAGTTCCGAGGACCAGACAGAAAATGCAAGTCGTGCAACCCAAGAGACCGTCCCTGACAAATACTCTTAAAATACTCGCGCAGTTTGTCAAGAATGCCAAGGCTAAGACTATCGCCGCAATTGACAAAGAGGGGAATACTCCTGTCCACTACGCCCTTGACTATGAATTATGCTCTATGAAATCAAAGGCAGAGAATTATGGCAGAATAGTCAAGCATTTGATCCTCCGAAGCGACCAACTCCGGAAGCAGATGCCTGCCAATGAGTTCAATTTGAAGAATGAGTCACCCTATCTTTACTTCCTGCGCACCAAGAAGGAATGGATTGGGGAGAATAAAAAGCCGCCTCGCGAAGAGAAGTCGATCATTAAGCTTCCAAAGAAAGACACTACGTCCGGGGCCAAGGAGACCAAGGAGATCAAAGAACCAGAAGCGATCCGCGAGATAAACAACGATGCTGAGACGGATCCGCCACAGCCACTGGAAAAGGGAGCAAAAATGCCTGGAGCAATTGCGCCAACTGAATATCAGGGCGTCTCGGAAGTTCAACCCACGGGCTCCATATTGCAGCCACAGCGGAGAGAAAAGCCGACGACAGCACCTGGAACTAAGAAACTGAATCAGAGCTACCCAGGATCTCGCGTTATCCCTCCGACGGCTGCTGAACCAACCCCTACAACCGCTAAAGCATATCCTGCTTCATTGAATGCAAACAATACTCCTCCTGAACCTTTGGCCAGGCAAAAGACACTTACTTTTGAACACATTCTCGCTGAGGTGCCATCAGGCTTTGCGACTCAGCCAATTCTTTTACCCAAGACCCAAATTCCTGAGAATGAGAAACAAAGTGCCCCGTCAAGATCAAACGCAAATACTAAAGACGCGGGGGCAGTGGCAGAGGAGATCCGGGAATTTCTCAAACTCCATTACATTCGCACAAGGTCAGAAATGGAAGCGAAAGAACTACTCTATGGTAAAGTGGCCTCAGGTAAGTCTCCATTTAGGGTCAACGTTATACAAGACTTAAACCAGATCTGGGGGACGATCGCATGTCGTGCCTCTCGAAGTCGCTGGTCTCAATTCTAACCCACCAATCACTCTAGACAAGAACCTGTACTTTGATGCTACAAACCACCGATTGAAGAGCGTCGATCAAGTCTGCGACCTGATCGAGAAGTTGTCAGCGAGTAAATTTGAAGACACACTATCCTACGTCAATATACCCGCTTTGAGCCACGTACAGGACAAGGCAAGCACACCTAAGCAAGATGGCGGCTCGCAACAAGAGAATCCATGCCTGGGACATAGTTCATTAGTATCAGTCTTTGATAAGCTGGTGTCTGTGGATGTGCGCAATATCTTACGATTGCATGTGGAGGACAGAGACCCAGATGTGCCGGCCCACACTGATGCTGCAATCGAAAGGGCTATTCTCGGCCAAGAGTTCTTTGGGAGCGGAAATACTAGGAAAGAGGCCATCAAGGTGGAACTCTGGTATGTGGCGTTTCATCCAATCCCTGCCTAAAAAAGGCATCGGAGCGTGCTCACTACGAGTTAGGGACTGGAAAAAAATCGACTTGAGTATCGATGTCATTCGATTTGCTGCGCCTGAGGTGGTACAGGTCAACCTATATTGGAGTGGAAACAAGACCGTACTCACAGCATGGGCCTGTGCAGAGGGAATCCCGCTGTTGCATCGAGTATCACAGGGGAAATTGAAGACTGTCATTCTTCACGCAACTCCGGTACGTTCATATCCAGCCTCTCGAGTTTGAAGCTTGTCCGCGAGTTTTCCACACGTGCCATTCAGAGCCACAACATGGCTGAACTTTTTCGTCTCGTCACTAGGGTATTGAGAGCCGCGAGAGAATGATTAAAATGATCGAGAATTTCAAAAAGGAGATCAAAGAACGGACAGAAGAGAAAGTCAAAGTTGAGCATAGGCTTTATATGGAAGGCTTTCCAGTGGGCTCCAAATTGGATGACGATGGTCACGCTACCGCTGGAGGGTCACAGGGTGCTCCCCAACACGATTGGGTGGAAACAATGGTGAAGTTTAGACATACATTGTCTTCTCTTCATGGTCTGCTCGGTGACAAGGCTCCGGAGCCTCAACGCATAAAGGTATGTGGTGACCATGCTCAGAAAATCACCCTTTGCTACCTCTGGACCTCCTTGCAAGCCGCGACCATGTTACATACTTATCCTTGCACAGGTGGCATTGATAGATGACGGCGTTGATCTCAGCAATCTGGATACATACGGCAAAGTCGTGAAGGCGTCAGGGCTGAGCTACTGCCCTCCGAGTAAAAGAATGGAAAAACCGTGGCACGAATCTACCAACGGACACGGCACCATCATGGCCAATATGATTGTCCGCATCAATCCCTGGGTTTCGCTCGACGTCATGAGGATTCACGACAGCAAGTGGCACCACCCCGATGGAGAAGTTCGCACCATCAACGCGGGGAGTGCAGCAAAAGCAATTGAGGGTGCGATTCTCCGCCAGGCAGACATCATCTCCATGTCGTGGACCATCAGGAACCTTGCACAGAAACAGTCAGCATCATCCAGCAATCAGAACGACAAGAGTGGCAAAGACGAGATCAAGTCACCCCAGGAAATCGCCATCAATGCTCTGCAGACGGCTATTGACCGGGCAAGGGAAGCCAAGATCCTCATGTTCTGCTCAGCCGCAGACGACATCAAGATATTGGGGAAGGACTCGCTTCCCTTCAGCCGAGCGCCAGATTATATCTTCCGGATCGGCGCAGCTCTGAACAAGGGCCAGCGTGACCCTGAATCTGAAGACCCAAAGTCCATGACTTACTACTTCCCCGGCAACCAGGTCGCCGAAGAATGGAATCCTCGCTCGGGTAAGACAGTACAGTACCACAACGGCTCGTCCGTGTCGACCGCGCTCGCCGCCGGCTTCGCCTCGCTGATCATGTACATGAACAACATGATGCGAGCCCGCTACAAACCGATTCGAACGGAACCAAAAGAATACGACACCTTTGACGAATGGGCCCGCGGGCTGAAAGATTCCGGAAACATGCGTAGGGCGTTTAATAACAACAACAATCGCCGACCCAACACCGACCCCAAGTTTCTCCCTGTCTGGAGTACCTTTGGAGAGGTGGCTGAGCGGATCAACAACGAGATCGATCGTGAGCGTAAATTGGGTGAGTTGGAGAAACTCGTCCGATCGCTCTGTCACTGGCTTGATAACGATTAAAGAAGTAAAAGGGGAAGGCCGGGAGGTGGAAGATGGGCTGCCTTTCTCTACTTATGTTTTGTCTGTGTGTGTTTGGTGTCCATTCGAGCCGGGCGTTGTATTGGATAACTATTCCGGGTTCTCGCCAACTAGGGTGTACACGCACAAATCACCCCCTGGGTCTAAAACTTATCTAGTTGATCCTAGTCCGCACGCAGGAGACATTGCTCGGAGGTAAATTGGCAATTACTGGCGGGTGCCAGTTACAGGGCCCCTGGCCCAGATATGGGCACGACTGACCCGTTGCTCAGGCTGATTGAACAACGTAATCAGTCACGTGCCGGACTTGCTCAGGTTGAGGCGGTGACGCTCAGGTCGTGCTCAGGTCCAAAAATGGAAATGGAAGGTGCTCTTGTCGAGATTCCGACGTCGAAATTCCTGCTTCTGATGCTCAAGGTCAGGCCTAGTGAGCCTCAAGTTTAGCCACGGCTATCCGCTTGAACATGGTCCAATAAGGTATCTGCCGGCCCGCTTTTCTGACAGTCAGAAACAAGGCAAGCAGTCCAGAATCAGCCAGGAAAGCGTAGATATAGGTCAGAAGTTAGACCAGCAATTTCAAATCAAGGTCAGGTCCAAGGTCTATTGTCCGTCCGTTCGGGTGAAGAGTTGGGAGATGGCAAGGTATAAATGAAGGAATCGTCGCACCGCTACCAAAGGCTTCAACAAGACTCGCACAACAAAAAACCGAGCAAGGACACAGTATTTTCACACCAAACCTTCAATCTCAAGCAGAATGTCGAAGCCATCAATTCTCCTTGTCCCGGGTTCCTTCGCCCTGCCCGAGTTCTATGACACAGTCATCAACCCCATAGCCGCAAAAGGGTACGAAATAAAAGGCCTTCACAAGCCAAGTGTGGGCATTGCAAGCGGAAAACCTCGGGAAGGAGCACCACCAACCATGTATGACGACGCCAGCTTCATCGCCAAGGAGGTCGAGAAGCTCGCAGACCAAGGAAAGGACGTGATCCTCGTTAGTCATTCGTATGGAGGCGTCCCTGTGACAGAGAGCACCAAGGGATTGAGTAAAGAAGAAAGGCAGAAACAGGGAAAGAAGGGCGGGATTGTGAATTTGGCGTACATGACGGCTCTGGTGCCAGCTATTGGGCAGACAGCAAAGGATGTTCTGGGAGATGTTCCCAAAGAGCAGCAATTGGACTTGAAGGTTGATGTAAGTTTCCACCATTCTGTTTCCTGTTGTCTTGAAGCTCCCTCTGCTGAAATGCACCATGAAAACAGGAGAACGGCTGGATGTATCATGATCCGGCCGAAGCATCAGCAGCTATCGTATTTTCCGATCTTCCCCTTGAAGAAGGTGCCGCCTGGATAAGGAAGTTCCCCAGGCACTCCGCTCTTAGTTTCGTTGGCGAATTGACCCATGCTGGGTACAAAGACATCCCAGTGTCGTATTTGCTCTGCGAAAAGGACCTGTGCATCCCAGCAAACGTTCAGAGAGAAGGGATTGACCGGATTGAGAAGGAGAGCGGGAGGAAGGTTGATGTGACGAGTATCAAGGCAGATCACTGCCCCATGGCTGGCCAGCCCGAGGTAGTGGTCGACTGGATTCTGAGCGTTGCGGAAAAGTATTAAGATAGTGGAAGGGGGTTAAACTGAGGTCGAAGAACCAAAAAAATGACACATTTGACCAGTCCGGACATTAACTTACAGAAGATGTGCCGGTATCGAACTTGAGCTTCACGTGTCGGCCTAAGAAATGGGTCCTCAATAGAACAGGAAGCCCCATTTGACGGCAAAATAACTCTCAATCTTCCAGGCTTTAGGATCCCACGAGGCGAGGCCAGGCACGATGTTGAAGCTTGGCATAGTGAATAGGTCTCGGGTGAATTCTTCTTCGTCAATGACGGCACACATATTGATGAGGTTATCTCGCAATTTGGAAAAGGGAAATCTGTCTATGCCCGGTTGATGAATCGTGAGCAGTTGAGTCGGCGTGGGTTGTAATGATAGTGGCACGGTGGAAGAAGCAGGGGGGGATAGTGCCGGAACAGCCGAGCAAGCTTTCAAGCCTAGAATCATGCCGTTGATAAACAAGGCGCTGAACACGGTGGGTGAGGGACGAATCTCATAGCTGAGGTTGGTAGTATGCGCAGCTATTGAGGATTGAGGTGATGGACTCGTGTGCCCCGTCGAGGAAGCTGTAAAGTTCTCGAAGCATGCCATGGTGGCAACACTGATTTGAGATCCAACCTGAGCAAGGACGTCAAGGCTGGAGGGGGTACGGTCTTCTGTTTGCGTGGCACGACTTGTGTGATCCATCTCGTGTGTATCCTGTTTGGCCGCTCGAATTCGTTTGCCTGGAACAGGAATTAGCATGAGTACTGCGCATCAAGCGACAGACAAAGCAGAAGCAGGAGCTTGGGATAACTTGAACAAGTACATCGAGTTCCAGGTTATTGCATCACCGGCCACAAGCAAGAGACAAAAAGACGAACAGCTCGATTCGAGGGAAAATGTAAAGCGGTGCGACACTACAGGTTCCTGGCGAACCTAGGAGGTTGAAGGATACCTACGTCTTGCACGTTGAGCTAGCTTGTCTTGTATACGCTTTCTCGTCTTTGCGTCCTCGACACCGTGCCAATTGTCTTGATCACCCACAGGTGGCTGGACATCTGCGGGTGGGGTCTCCATGATCAGGGTGATCAGAAGGTGTGGAGACTAGCTTCTCTTCCGCTAGTGGAAAGAAACCTTTGTAAGTACTACAAGTAGATGGACAGCGAGGTAGTTGAATGTGGTGGATTTCGTATAGAAAGAGGACGAAGTCGTTGCAGCAAAACCTGACTGCCTGACTACGAGTCACGTGTGTTGAAAAGCTGACAAATAATTGCATATTTCTATCTTACAGCCGACCCTACTAATACGGCGGACCAGAAGTCACAACCAGAACCAATATCAGCTGATGGCCATCTCTGGTAGCATCCTCCAATCCCTGGTGCCCACATAGCCTCCATGGTCACTTTTGCTGACGGTCCCATGGTTGCGTCAGCACCCTGCGTATCGATCAGTATTCAATGCGCACAGCCCAAAAAGAGACCAGCTCACCCACTTTTAAACCCCTTGAGACATTGTGTTCTGTATCTGGAATCTGCAACGCCGATCATGGCTCGCTCTGTAGCGTCACAGCTGGAGCGGCTACCCCAAACAACAAATTGCCTCAAAACAGTGCCATACGAGTGGACACAGAGGTGTGAGACCGCACAACCAGAGGAAAGACAGCGTCTGCGAGTATTCCATGAGATGCAAATGCATTTAAAGCTCTGGATTGTCGAGATACGATGAAAAATCTCAACTTCCCACGAGTCATCACGCTCGTCTCATTTATATCTATTGTCCAACTACTAGCCAGTAATCAAGTTCTTTGGTAAGAAATGCCGCTGGTCGAATTGGCGGCGGTGCGCCTACACCCGTCGTTGACTTCCAACCTACCCGACTCCTTCACGGCAACGTGGACTCGAGCCTGCGCCCTCGCTACATCTGCAGCAAAAGGAATTCCTTTCCAAATTTACCACTCCACAACCCCGTCAAGCAAGGACGTGTACTATCTTGTCGGCGGCTGGCAGAGCGGTGACGATCACATTGCCTTCCTCTCGACCCCCGACGCGGTCATTCTAGCCAAGAGTATTGGCGAATACATGACCGTGGAGCTTGTGCAGCATATTGATGGAGACATTAGGGTCTTGAACGGGGGGGAAGGAGAGAGGCCTAAGAGACTGAAGGTCACAACATATAAAGTTCCAGAATCAATGGCCGATAATTGGGCATTGAAGTGGAACAACAGCCAACTTGCAGGTGCTGGAGCTGGCGGATGGGATATGAGCGTTTCGGTGCAGAAACAACACAAAGCCTTCAAACAGATGGGTGAGGCGACGAACAGTGTTACTGCATTCGGCGGGAAAGAAGAGGGTGGCAGCAAAACCTGGGTGTGGCTCGAGGACAGTGGCAACGAGTTTGGACAAACTGAAAGACCTGAGCTCCCTTTCGAGGGATTTGACGCAGTTCATGCCGAAGCGTTTGAGATGGAGCATGTATTGGGATAATCGCCAAATTGTTAGCTGAGAGGTACAACAACCCAGTATAGGAGCCGATTATGCTTGTGATGTTTCCACCTCTTCTTGGCTCTGAAGCTTGTCATAATCAGTGTTCAAAGTCTCAGCGCTAGAGAGTGCCGGTGTATAAGATTGTCCATATAGGAGGCAGGACAAATAAGAATTGTCTTCCGCGGCAGATGGAAATGCTCTATGCACCAAAGACAACGAGTCTGGCGCTGACACACTGCAGGGTGAGGTGAATCTTTATGCATCAACCAGGTTACTGGATAATACCAACCAGGTAAGCTGAGTGCATAAATGGCCTAGCCCTTCTCACAGCTGCGCTTGACAAAACTTGTAACATTTACAGTCTTTCCCCATCGAATCTCCGACGAGAAGTTGGCCTTGTCATTTGCTGGTTGGAGTCGTTTGCAACGTGGAAATTCGTTTAGTTGGCAACGGGCTTAACCCGGCCTGTCAAGCGGCTGATTCTGATGATTCAGCGCTGATTACATTCCAAGTTGGTTCCCGGGCGCAAATATTGAGTGCCCGATCATTTTTGACGTCAGACTGGGGTTTTTATCTGAACAGAGAAACCTCGATGAGCAATATTTCAGTCGAGATCCATACCGCCGCCGGGGACAACGACTGGTGGGGGTTGATTCAGCCGATGATAGTCTGCCCAGTTCTGCATCTGCACCGTCTCAGACGACTGCGGCTGAACACTCTCCGGGCCTGGTGTACTTTCGGCTCGCAATACCTCATCCCCTTCAAAAACCATAGGTTGGCATTTGAGATTGTGCAGGCACGTATCCCACGTTCTGCCGACCAGTTTGCCTTCCAACAGGCTTTCACTGAAGAGGAAAAAGCCTTCCTGGCAGCCGACAAGGTAGGCGTCGAGTCCAGCATTCTTGAGGAGAATTTGTGCGCCGTGAATATACCTAGAATAGTGGTTGTCCAGATACTTTGCCCAGCCTCTGGCAGCGGCCTGCATTGATTCGCTTTCCGACTCCATCTTGGTCCACCCGACACCGAGCGCAATGGTCGCCTCGTCAAACTCTGGTCGATCTACGGCAGTCTTTGGTGGACTAGCAGGCGCAGAGGCGATGTTGGTCTCGATTGGTAGGCGCAGCGAGGTCTGAGACAGCCTGACTGATTTGCGGCTGGTCGGCAACTTGGGCCGGGTGTACGCCGCGGCAATCTCTTCCTTGAGTGCCTTTTCATCTGCCTTCTCTTCGTACCATGTGCCCGTCTGGCTCTCCGCCGACACCGACAAGCCTGTCTTTGGATTGAGTAAGACCATTCCCTCTCCGTAAATCGGTTCTTCTTCGGGGATTGGAGCCGGGGTGTCGACCGACGCGAAATAAGAGCCGTCCGCTTCGACGTCGAACGCAGTCTCGTCACGAGAACGCTTTCTCGACGGATTGGTTGAGATTGGAGTCACGCCATCAACCGGGGTCCAGGTGGTCGAATGGTGGGGGTACGAAACTGGCAAAGGTTCGTCTTGCTCCATTGCCTTGGGTGTATCAGAGGGAGTGGGAAGCTGATGCTGTTCCTGAGAGACAAATGACATATTTTGAGAGGCGCAAAGACAAAAGTCCCAAAGAATATGTAGTTTTTCCCTTTCCTTTTGTTTCCAAGTGACGGAACGAGGCTGGCAAAGATAGCAAACAGTGGGCAATTAGATCCGAACCCTGCGCCGAAGGAATCCCAGAGGTCAATATGAGAAAGCGACGGGATGGATATTAGATGAAGTCGACATATGATATGGTAGAGGAGGGTATGTTCCGGAAGTAAGAGGCAGAAGTGAAAGTAAACAAGAGAAGAGGGTGGGAAGCGGGATGAGCTGAGGTATTTGAATGGGGCGCGCAAGAGGCGAAGAGGAAAGAGGCAGGGTCGCAATGCGAGTCTCGTGGGAAGGGAGCTGGAAGATGGAAGCTGGGAGAAGGCGAGAAGGCGAGAAGCGAAGGAAAAGCGAGAAATCTGGGGGAACTTTGCGGTCTGCAAGATTCGTATGAGAGAAAGTGGTAACGGCGTGCTGTCAGTGGTCTAAGGTCCCCAGCAGCAGATGTGAGGTCTGAGGCGGCGGGCTTGACGGCAACGGGCAACGATGCACAAAATTCGGGATGCCTTTGTTGCGAGTTGCGATCAAGACGCCCACAAGCAGTAAAGCTCGCAGGGATTGCCAGGAACGCCGCTCTGATCGGGCAATGGCCATTGGGTGAAGGCGTGAGCTGCAAGCCATCCGCATCCTGTAAGCAAAAGACTGACTTCTGTTGCGCAGTTTATCGGATCCACCAAGCCACCAAACCAGCAAGTAGAGGCCAAACCCAACCGGCAAATAATGGATCTGTAAGGCCAGAATGGTGATCAGGCATTGGAAAGAAAGGGCAAAGGGAACAGGGTGCGCCGCCCCTCTCATCAACCCCACCGGCACCAACTATTGACCCTGGAACCTCAGGCAGCCAGTGAGAGGCTCGGGCGCCTTGAGAACTTTCTGATGGATCACCTTTTTTTCCTTTGCGATGCTCGGCGGGAAAGCGTGGATACGTGATGCAGTAACCGAGGAGCAATACGGTAAGAGGCAGTGTGGGGAAAACCACGCCAGTCCCTGAAGCCCGCAACAAACTGCTACTGGGCGCCTTTTAGTGGCCACCACGCTGGGCTTGAACCCCCGGAGCTTCCCCCAATCCCTTCCAACGCCACCCGCTTAAAGGCCCGCAAGTCATTGTGTTCGTCCCTACTTTTGAGTGGTTGGACATAGTCCCGCTAACCCGTGGCCTTCCTTGCCTGCTCGCTCTGGCCACTCTGTCACATGCCTGGCAGTAGGGACTAGGATGCAGAGTGGTACGCATCTGCACATTTCAAGCCAACCATCGCCAGCCTCTTACGAGTACATCTCGTCATGGGTTTATGTCAAATTGTTCAATGACCTTCTCGTTATTAGGTAGATGGATGGCTAGCTAGACAAGTGTCTGCAAAAAAGAAAACCAGCATCGTCCCCAAGCACCTCCTGCATTTGTTTGGCAGAGACCTCCGTCGTTCATGCATGTGGTACCTCTCTGCCATTTTGCCCCTGTATATCCAAACGCCCTAACCGTGTTGCAGCAATATCATACAAGGATACAATGTCTATGTGCTCCAAGTTGGCGAGAACAATGAGATGCTCTCTGGATTTTCGCTTCAGTTGCAATACTCCAATCAACCAGTAATCCAGCCGGTGTATGGAGGAGCTCTTTTTAATGCTCATTTTTCTTTTCTCTTTTCTTCCCAGGATCCCGCACCAATGTCTCTCATGACCCAAGACCGTTGCTGAACATGTCTTTCAAGTTCTTCGTCTGTGAAGGCGCATATGTGGGAGCCAATCCGCCGAGCAAAAGGAAGATGGTGAGGAGAACGAGCGCAAAGATCAGTGCTTTTCGCATTGCTGGCTTCTGGACACCAAACTCTGACCACGATCGACCAGCATGGGCAACGTACTGCTTGAGCTGCTCTGCTCCCAGTCTGTAGTACAGAAGACCACCAAGCGCAATTGAGTAACCGAAGAACTGGGTTTTGGTCACGGGGGTACCCCAAATCATCATGGATGCTGCCACGAGCAGGATATCTTTCAGAATGCCACAGAGAGTGAGGACCAATGAGGATGTCTTTCCAATCTGCATCATTGTTAGAGACTGGGCGACTCGGTCATGAAAGGCTGTGTGGAACTCACGAGGAAAACAACCGAGACGTTCAGGAGGAATGCGACCATTGCATTAGCCACCAGCATGAAAATCCCGACATCGTAGACATTTTGCATGCTCATTTTGGGTATCTCGAAGAATAGAGCGGTCACGCCGTTCATGACGGCGCACACAGGCGCAAAGTAGTACAGGGACACTAAGGGATCCATCTTGAACTCGGCCGAACTAAGGAGACGCTGGACCAGGACCAAGCGAGTGGCTTCGAAGGTGATTCCACCAGCCTGGTACATGAAGCCGGTCAAGTTGAATTCAATCGCGCCGTATGAGGCAATGACCACGCCGATGACGATGAAGGAGACGTTGCCCAAGGTCTTCAAACTCGGGGGGGAAACGCCCATGGCCCAGGTGGTCAAAAGCACCGCCACAGGCATGCAAGCCTTGTCAAAAGTTTAGCGCTGTGACCCAATCTCTTGACATGTGCTCAACTCACTTTCAGCATCTGAATGAAGGCAACACTCAGGTAGAGATATGCTTGATTTCCACAAATCAAGCTCAAGCTGAAGAAGAAACCGATTGGCAGAATAGCGCGGAGGTAGACTTTGCCGGTCATTTTGACGGTTTTGCGGCCATCAAGGAGCGTCGTCGTTTTCGCGAGGAGCTGTGTCATGATAGTTGCAAAGAGCATATGCCTGGCGACCGGAGTCAGCCGTAGTCTCGATATTCGGAAGATACCATCAAACATACCATGCTGTCAATGTGATGGGAAATTCTGCAGAGAAGTCAGCCCGTTTTGCGTCAACTCTGTAATCCTGGAATACATACTGAACCCAAGTGTATCCAACAGCCATTTATTGAACAGAATCACACCCCCGCTGAACCCAATCCATGTTCTGTAATACCATCAGTCGACCGAAGCCTATCTGGGTGAGGGACTACACCTACATCACATAGAGAGATGGGTGCAATGAGGGTTTAGGAGGTTGAGGCTTTTCTGTCGTAGGGAGGATGCTCGCCGAGGAAGCAGGGGCCGCTGGCTCATTGACTCTGGTCTGTTCACCCGACAAGCGGACTTTTTTCTCACCGTCGGCCATTGTAAGTTGCGGTGATTGAGAGCGAGCGAGGAAGTCTCGAAAGGAGAAAGGTGAGGGTGACCCCGAAAAGGTCTTGGGGCGCAGCACTTTGGCAAGGATTCAAGTCAACATAAGAGAAGGACGTGACGAGTTTGTGTAGACTACAACAGCCCAAGTTGGTGCTGCAAAGGCAGAGCGAAGAGGACAGCGATTGCAAGATGCGCGTCGCGACAGGATGGGGGATTTCTGAATAGAAATTTGAGATGGAGGCTGGTGCCAGATTGAGATTATTGAGAACCAGGAGAGTATCGCCGCAGCCGCAGCCACGGCGAAAACTCTCTCCCTCCCTGACATTTAGAGCCCACTATGATGAGACTTATATAGAAACTTAGCCGAATGTTATCGGCTGCCAGCCAATCAAGACATGTGGTGCAATCTTGACGAATCGGGCAGTCGGCAGCCAAAAGAGTCAGCCCGTCATTGTTAGAGGCAGGGTAGACACGGTTGTTCATCGTCCTGATTGACATCGGATATCCGTTATGGTGTGCAAATCAGCCGTCTCCAAGCTGTTTTGTCAAGACACATCTCGCTTGTCCGATGGTAAGACAACATTCATATAAAATGCTCGGACATTGATGGTGATGCGGATCTAACGTCCGGCGCTGGTGACGCGTGCATTCATCAAAGGTTGTTACTGTTATCAACCTGACAGTCAAGCTCCGTTCTTGGTGGGCTAGGATCGCTCTCATGTCAGTGCCCGTGGTCTCTATCAGTTAAATGATAGGTATATACATTGATATGTCAGGGATGCTGGGTAGTGTTTCGACATGATAGACCATCCTACACCCCTTTATGCCCCTGAACATAAGGCTGCAGGATCCACGCCCCCTTTACCACGTCCATCTTCCCGTTACCCACGGTACTGAGGACGTCCGGAAGATTGCCGGAGGAATAAGGAGTTCACTGTTACACCAGTGAGAGGGGTCAATGCCATCCCCGTTAAGTACTGGGGGACTGTGGCTGAACAAAAGATACAACTTCGCAATCTGAAATCTGTCTATCCATCCCCTGCCAAGCCTGTGACGGTTGCTCCAACTGGTCCACTTGCCGAACCGCAGCGCATCTGCACCTGCGCCCCAACTTTTTTTCTGCCCAGAGACGCATTGAACTCGAGACACGGAGGGTGTCCGATGCAAAACCGTTGCTTCTCTGCCACAGTTTGCTGTATTGGTCCAGTGTAAACAGTCGTTGCTGAACAAAATCTGCAGCATATAGACCTGTCCTGTCTTTTGACTTTCTTTTTGACTTTCCTTTGGCTATATTCTCACTTTGCCCTCCAAATGCCTGACATGTATGCCACTCTCTGCTACCTCAGTCACCGCTTTCTAACTGGTCAAACGCAGTTCCGTCGACGTTCTGGTCATAGGTGCTGGCCCAACCGGCTTGGGCGCTGCCAAAAGACTCAATCAGATTGTATGTGCAGGTTTCGCGCACGAGAGGCTCCCACTAACTGGTCCGCCAGAATGGCCCATCATGGATGATTGTCGATTCAAACGAGACTCCTGGCGGTCTCGCTTCTACCGACGTGACCAAAGAAGGATTTGTATGTGCTTTGGAATACCCTAAACAAAAACAATTCAGGTGCTGACTTGTCGACCAGCTCTATGATGTCGGTGGCCATGTCATCTTCTCCCACTACAAATACTTCGACGACTGCATTGACGAGGCGCTGCCGAACGAAGACGATTGGTATACCCACCAGAGAATATCCTATGTTCGATGCAAAGGTCTATGGGTGCCATATCCATTTCAAAATAATATCTCGATGTTGCCCAAGGAAGATCAGGTGGTGTGCATGGACGGACTGATTGACGCCGCTTTGGCAGCAAGAGTCGCAAATACCAAACCCCAGAATTTTGACGAATGGATCCTACGTAACACGGGTGTTGGCATTGCAGATATTTTTATGAGACCTTACAACTTCAAAGTGTGGGCTGTTCCTACCACCAAGGTGGGTTTGTTGGTGACATTACTTCCTGACTCGCGCTAATACTCGCGCAGATGCAGTGTCAATGGCTAGGCGAGCGCGTGGCAGCTCCAGATCTTAAGGCTGTCACCAAAAACGTCATACTCCAGAAAACGGCAGGCAACTGGGGCCCTAACGCCACCTTCAGATTTCCAGCGCGAGATGGCACGGGTGGCATCTGGATCGCCGTTGCTAAGACTCTCCCGGAAGAGAAGAAGCGCTTTGGAAAGAAAGGCACTGTCAAGAAGGTCAACGCCGACAAGAAACAAGTCCTCTTGGCCGATGGCACCACCGTCCACTACGAGAGACTCATCAGCACCATGTCTATTGACTTCTTGGCAGAGGCCATGGAGGACGAGAAACTGATCAGCTTGTCCAAGGGCTTGTTCTATAGTAGCACTCATGTTATCGGTGTGGGCATCCGAGGTACACGTCCCGAACGAATTGGCGACAAGTGCTGGCTTTATTTCCCCGAGGACAACTGCCCTTTCTATCGTGCGACCATATTTTCCAACTATTCCCCCTACAACCAGCCGCAGAAGAATGTCAAGCTGCCCACGTTACAACTTGCCAACGGATCTCGGCGCCAGAGTATGCAGGCGAAAGAGGGACCCTACTGGTCAATCATGCTGGAGGTGTCCGAGTCCAGTATGAAACCAGTCAACCAGGACACCCTTCTCAAAGACTGCATCCAAGGTTTGGTGAACACCGAGATGCTGAAACCCGACGACGAAATTGTCTCGACCTATCATCGCCGCTTCGATCATGGTTATCCTACCCCAACTTTGGAGCGAGAAGGAGTGCTCAAGCAGATGCTACCGGCTCTTCTGGAGAAAGGCATCTACAGCCGCGGACGGTTCGGGTCCTGGAGATACGAGGTGGGCAACCAAGACCATTCCTTCATGCTAGGTGTCGAAGCCGCCGACAACATTATCAACGGAGCTGTAGAGTTGACACTCAACTACCCCGACTTTGTCAATGGGCGGCAGAACACAGAACGAAGACTGGTGGAGGGGGCAGCACTGTTTGGCAAGAAGGCAGGGAACGGCAATGTTGTGGTTGGACGTCGTATTACTGGCGGCAAGACGGAGCTGGGTGGGCGAATGGAGACCAGCGGGAAAGAGGCATTGAATGCCAGCGGCGGGACCGCGACTGCAATGAAGGACGGTAACTCGAGGGTTCTGAACCGCAACTGGTAAATGCCAGGTTTGAGCTGGTCATGAGGTTTGAGCGTTTCTTTTCGGTCTTTCGTATTGGACATATCCCTTTCGCTACGCGGCATAGAGCGGATTATCCACGTGGGCCAAGAAGACGCGGGTCACTGCGCATGCTACACGGGATCATGGGACAACAATGATGGAGGGTTTAGAGCGGCTTGCCCTTTACGCAGATACTAGAAGAGGACGGTTTGAAAAGACAGCATAGCGACTTCTAGAACACATTTGGTCATTGATCGGTCCTTCGTTCCATCCTCCAAGCCCGATTGAAATGAGGGTTGATGCCGTCTTAGCGAGGGCACGCGAGGCATAATCTGTCTCGTGCGGAGGAAGTGTAATTGCTTTCGATGTATCGACTACTCGGTCTCTCGGTAACTCGTCCTCCCCCCAGACTTTTGTCCCCTCCAACGCTTTCTTGCCCCGGATGTCCGGTAATCAAGAAAATGCGGGGGATGGGTGAGCCGCTAGATACATCCACCAAATACTCGGGACTTTATTATGAGCCCTTCTCCTGTTTTAGGGAACCCGGCCCGCCAGAAAATTTTCGACATGATCACCTGAGATGGGGTGTGGCGAATCGGGGTTTGCATTGCGAGTGTGATTGCGACGGGCTACATGGTATGTACCTCGTATAGGTACTTGTACTCGTGAGTAAGTAAGTGGCTCTTCTCTTCTGCCGAGTTACCAAGTTGGGCAGTGTCGGGATGGAGACAGATGAGGTAATAATGACTTTCTGCCGTCACCGCCGCTTGAATGAAAAGAAGAAGGCGCGATTACGAACAGGTTAGGGAGCGCCGTGGAGAATGGCCTGTCGTATCTACTAACTACCTACTGCTTGCAACGAGCACAAAAGTGCAAAGGGAGACATACACGCACACATGTATGGACGGCCATTGCTCAGTCTAGGTCCTGAGTAACAAGACCTCGTAGTTGGTCTTGGGTACAATCACGATACAGGTACAGGTACAAGTACTCGGTACCTAAGTACATAACTACCAGATACATAACTCATAGGTAGCGTGTACCGAGAACCTCGTGGTCTCGTACAAGTACACAAATCAAGAAGCTCGAAGCAAGTGGGTGTAAGGAGTTCCCCCGCTGTGGAGCCATGAGAAATGCCTCATGGTGTCATTGAGGAATCCGAGGCAAACAACATCATCGTCATCATCGTGACCCCCAATTCCAGCCATGCCGGACTGCGCCTCTGCGTGTTATACGAGTAGGGATACCAGTATGTACCTGTACTCTGGAGTCGGTGACTTTCCAATCCTTTGTAAAGACCAGGGGTTGCCTTTAATAATCCCCCGCTGTTCTCGAGTCAAAATCCGACTGTTGATCATCGCAAGACTACGAATACGTCTCTATGTCGAAAATGGGCCCCGATTGTAGGAACCCCTTTCAACGCCGGCGCTGATGTCGTTTGAACATTTGAACACGGCAAAATCTCGCAGTGGCGTCTGAATTTGATAGACCGGCTTATAGCTGTAGTTTCGTGTGCCATTTGGTCACTGTACCTCCTCCTGTGCAGATCTTGGTCACCGATCTTTGGATCACCCTGGGTCCACCTGCCGCGTTATTGATGTCGAGGGCACTCGTGCGCCAGAACAGAATTCCAGGATAGCCACAGACTCAAGGCGGTTTGCACCAAAATAAAACAAGTGACCAGTACATAACCTGGCTGTTGCTGGAAACCGGTCGGAGTTCGACGTGTCATTACGAAGGCTCGCTCGTAGGATTGACAAACACGATGAGAGATGCTATGGATGATCTGTCATTGTCAACGACCGTTGGCCAAGCTCAATCGTGTCGCATTTAGCCGTGGGAGGTAAGGAGCATCTAGTTCTCAGCTGTAAACTCTTATACATCATAAGCACAGCTAAATGATCAGCAATACCGGAACTGGATGAGCGAGGCTTCATCTACCGACGTTGGGGTAATCCAGCCGGTTACCGACCTGTAGCGACGTCGTGATTCTCAACGGTTGTTCATCCTGCTTGCCCCGGTCCTAATTCGTCTCTATTTATTCTCCAGCGTCATATTTGTCCATATCGATCATCTTAAACTCCGGTATCACGAACTGTCTTGTATCATAGAGAACTCGGCGTAGGGGGACTAGTACGTGCATAAAAGTGGAGAGCGAATTGGAGTCTGCGGTGTTCAAGGTTTCAGTTGATTCTCACTGGTGTCGCGTCATCGTCATATGATGTCGTGGCAGAACCGGCGGGTGATAAAGAATAGGGAGTCAATGGAGCGTAATCGAAGCAGAAAGTCAGATTGGATGGTGCAATCGATCGAAACGAGTTCGTGACGATCGAGACGTGCAAGCCGAGGACGAGGCACACATCACGTCAGTTGCCTGCGGAGAAGACAAAGAATTGGATGTGTTCCTGAATTTTTGCCCACCGTCCCCGCCAACCCGCTAAACCGCCCAAATACTACGGGTCGAATGTGTCCAATCACCGCCACCACAATTAGGATTCAATTTGTGCTCACAGTCATTCCGAGCCTAACCGCATGCGACGACATCCGGGCGCTGGCATCAGATGTGCCAGTTATTTCTGTTGAATGTCTTCTGACTCGGCAAAACACGTCCCCAAACAGGTCGTGCAGACCTTGGCTAAGGAATGAGGACATCAAATTCACCCCAAAGGCACCTATAAGAACGTGCCCTGAGTGTTGAACAGACAAGACAGGCCCCCGCTGGGCTGGCACAGTAGGAGCAGGGGGGAGCCCCGTGGTGCATCACTTTGGGCTACTTGGCCACCCGTGGCCGGGGCCACTATTCCTACGTAAGCCTAGCCATGTTCTCACCCGCAGGGGCGGTGACGGGCTGCTCGATCGCTGGACCAGTAGCCACAGGCCTGGAATCATCCCCTCTGCACGAGCACCAACAAAAGACTTTTCCTGCGCTTGTGACCCGTGACTTTTTTTCTTTTGGCCTGGTGAGCCCTTTGTCCTCTGCCCTTTTGCCCTGGGAGGAGCCCCCCTTTGCCCCCTAGCCGTGCCCATAATAACTGGACCTTTCGGTGGTGGCAGCCCGCTGCAGGTGTTTGGTGGTGGCAGTGACCCAAAAAAACCAACTAACCAGACAACGACTAATACTTGTCAACCTGCTGCTTCTCCACGATTTACTAGTAAAGTCGCAAGAAGTCCCTCGATATCCATCATACAAGAAAAACACCGCATTACCTCTACCCTCAAACCTGCATCATCTTCTGTTTTGCTTTTTCTGACATTCTTCCCATATGCTCTCCCCACCATTGACCTCAACCAATTCTCGACCTATCTTCTGAACCCGTCATCTTTCTTACGAGTTTCCTTTCTTTTCTTTGTATCTTCTCCAAAACGGTACGTAGTTGGCTTCTCCAATTTCAACCCTTTCGAGTCCTTATCGTCAGAGGGAGTCAAAACATCCCACTCGCAAAACCTTAGCATCTGCCAGGGCGGTGAATGAGATATGGCTCTGGGCGAGTAGCTCTTTATACCTTGCGCCCTGTCCGACCTCGATAGCTTCTCATCGCATGCTGACGTTGTCCCTGTTACAGTCGGCATCAAGCATTAGTTTGCCCATCATGTCGGCCGCTCAAGTCGCTCCCACCATTCCTCCTCGTCCTAGTCGAGCTCAGCAAGCTGCTGCCCATGGCGCAGGAAAGCTGCCCGACATTCCTCCTCGTCCCATAAACAAGCGTATTGAACGCTCCATGTCACCCTCCAACTTCCCTCGCTCTCCTCTGAACGAACCATGGTCCGCCAATCTCACCCGTCACAAGGCCAATGAGCAATCCTCTGCGGAGGGAATGCCTCGCCGTCCCAGCGTCCAGCACCTGCCATCCCTCGGCCAAGAAGGCATGGAGTATGGCGAGATCATGGACATGGGCATGGAAATGCAGACGGATACGCAAACGAATCAGCAACCACCAGTCTCGACTCTCGGGTCGGATGCGGCGGCTCAGACCAGAAATATCGCACAAGACCTCAAGTTGTACGCCCCAAAGCCCTCGCTCCCCAAGTCAAGTGCGACTGCCCAGGTCCAGGCTGTCACCCGGACCGACTCCCAGCAAGCTGCTTCCCACGGCATCGGGAAGCCGTCGACTCCGTCACAAGATGAGGGTGAAGGGTTACAGCAAGTGAGGACCCGGTCAAGTTTCTCTCGGCCCTCATCTACAATTGGCGGCGAGCGCCGTCCCTCTGTCTTTGGAGATGACGAGTCTGGTCCCGCAGAACTCGGCATCCGAGTTCCCATCAATCCTTTGTTGGGAGATGTGCAGGCCCCTTCCCCTGCGCCGGGTCTGACTCCGGCTCATACTGGCACAAATGGCGACAAGAGGCGGCCCACTCACTCGCGGGCAAAGGCGAGTAGGGAGATCTTTACTCCTCCTGGGTCCTATGGTCTCCATGGTCATGGCGTTGTTCCTGAAAACAAGTTCGAAAAGGACTGGTATGCAAAACACCCCGAGGCGGCCCAAATCGAGGAAACCCATGGCCATGGAGTGTATGAAAGCATCGGCAGTGGCCGCGGCGCTTTCGCTTTGAGTAGTGATGATCTGAACAAAATTGTGCGGGAGACAGCTAGTCGCGGATCAGGACTCGGTACGTTGTTTGCTTTGAGAAAACATGGCATACTCTAACTCACTTGTCCAGGAACCTCAGGATCAACTTATTCCTACCCTGATGAACAAATCGGCTATCTGGCCTCGGATATCTACATCTCCAGGTCTCAGCAAAATACTCCCAACAGTCTCGCAAAGACTCTTACCAACACCTCCCAACCTGCCCTCGAATCCCCACTGAGGAAAGCCAGTTTCCCAGCGGACGATACCATTCCAGCTGAAGTCCGACGTGGCCGACTTTCGATTTCCAGTAGGCATGACGATCACGATGCCATCGAAAGTGAACAGGAGGGAGAGGTCCATGTTCCGGTCGGTCGACGGTATAATAAGATTTCAGGCGGCGAGGAAAGCATGAACGAAACACTGGACACTCGGCCGCTGGTCTCGCAGCCCAGTCAGGACGATGACCACCTTCAGGAATATGGCTATTCGGTGCCGATCCTCGCGGCGGACGAGGTCGCGAAGGAACCCGGTTTGGAACTTCTGCAGCCCGCCGTTTCTCCCAAACAGGAACGCCGTGGAAGCCTTGAACCTGCAAGCGGTGATGTTACCCCAGGATCACGTCCACCAAGCAGACCCACCAGCATGTACAGTCTCCACAGCGCTAACCACTCGTTGGCTCGATTTATCTCTCATACTGAGGAACGAGACGCCATGCACACTCCGCTGGAGGATGTACATGAATATGAACCACTGTTCCCTGAGGACGATGACAAGAAGCCGATCAATCACGCCGAACGATTCAAGCAGCGACCTGAAGCTCTCAAGCAGCGATTCCCCAGCCAAGACATCTGGGAAGATACACCAAGTAGTGCCCATCACTCCGCTACCGTCTCCACACCAGATCTTCCCGCCAAAGCTGAGGAGGATCTTTCTGCTAGTAAGACGTTTGAACCTCCGGAACAGGAAGCTGCCCGAAAGGAAGAGCCATCTGAAAAGGAAAAGGCCAAGTTGATCCCAAAGGAACAAAGACTGGCACAATCCCGCTTTGCGCCTCACCTTCGCGATGACATGCCTACCAGACCTGGCATGGTACCTAGATTTCCCAGCCAAGATATATGGGAGGACAGCCCAGACAGCCACCACCTAGTTACAACCATCTCAAATCTACCAAGAGAACAGCAAGCAGAAGAGGAGACCTCGCCGGAAGCTACAGCGAAGCCAAGCATACCTCCACGTCCCGCTAAGAACAGGTTAGGTGAAGGGGCTTCCTCTGCTCAGGTTGCACCGAGTGTGCCGCCCCGGCCACAGAAAGCACTCGGCGCTGTGCCACCACTAGGTGTTTCCCCGACTGACGCCGCAAAACCCAAGGATGTCTCACCCACAGAGCTGAAGAAAGTTCCCAGTATTCCCGATCGACCGAAACCTCAGATTCCGGCTCGTCCAGCAAAGAAACCTGCTGGAGAGGGGCTGGCGAAGACCGTATCTGGCGGTTCAGCAGGATCGGTCGAACAGGAGAAGGTTTCCCCTCCCATCACCAAAGCTAAGCCACAAATCCCTGCCAGGCCTGTGCCAGGCAGTAAAATTGCCAATCTGAGGGGGAACTTTATGAACGATCTCAACCAGAAACTTGGCCTGGGACCGCCCAAAGAGAAGGAGCCAGAGCCAGTGGCTGAAGAGGTGAAACCTTTGGAAGATGCGCGCAAGGGTAGAGCCCGGGGTCCACAGAGGCGAGCACCGGCCAAGTCTCCGGCCGCTGTGGTGAGACCAACGGGGTTTTCCATGTTTTCACCGCGAGCTTTGTGGACTATAGATGACGTTGACGAGTTGAACGTCTCTTCCACTGGATCCTCTGCGCCTGCCCCGACTCTGCAGCAGGAGGGATCTGCGAATCTGGACATTCCGGAGAAGCAGGCTGAGCAGTCCGAACAAACCGCTCCGGCACAAGTCTCTCCGCCAGCCCCTACAGATGTGACCGATGATGGCGAGGCTGAGCCCAAGACAGAGGCTGAGGTTGAGAGTCAACCGATACCGATGGCGACTAATATAGCGACAAACACCGCTGGGGAACTCGCAGACCCGGAGCCCACACCTGGGACGCCTATAAGGGAGAAGTCCAACCCTCTCAGTCGAACTGATCCAGCCGAGAAAGTGGACAAGGAGGGCGAAGAGGTTGGACTCTCTCAACGGACGACGGCAAGCAGTGTTCAGGAGACCGGTTTAGAACTGGAAAGAGAAGAGCCTGATCCAAGTACGGATGCAATTCCTGCTAGCAAGCACACAACCGCAAGCACGCTAGGGGACACAGTGCCCCTGGAGAAGAGCCCAACCCCCGACGAACCACGGACATTGAGAAACACGCTACCAGAAGGCGAGCCGGGGAAGGCGAGCACGGAGGAGGTGTAGGCGCATTCGTAGGCCTGAGATGTAGTGTGTGGGTGTGTGGGTGTGTGTCTTGGATCTGCTAGAGTGCAGAGCACGGAGCCTACGGCTCTATGGGTATATGGGTATGTAACTACAGCAGCGAGAGCTGAGAATAAGGGAATACGGATAAGACAAAGGGGCAAGCGTGTTCGGGAAACTGGCATAGACCATCCAGCCAGGAACCGATCCAAAAAAGCAAAGATCTTCTCTATTGCTTTTTTTTTTCGACCTTGGGGGCTATTATTTCGTTGCTTAGAATTAGCAAGAACCACCAATCCAGTTTATTGGCATCTTGTTCATCATCTCCTTCTTTTCCTTCTCCCCGTCATCTCGATCCTTTGTCGTACTTCTGACTTGTGCTCATTGACACCGAATGCTTGCTTTCCTGCTTGTCTGTTTGGGTACTACTCAAACATGTCGAAATCCGTGGCTTTCGGCCGGACTCGGCGGCCTTGAGCAGAAGCCGTCGCCAAGGTAATCGCTGGACCCGCGGCTACTGCCGACTTTGTTGTTGCCGCCGGGCCAGAAGAACCTCCTTGTCCTCGCACCTCTGGGGCTGCTTCGCGTGTTACTTGCGTATTTGCGTTTGAGACTGTCTTTGCCTTGCCGCCCTCGGTTTCGTCCACAGACTGCTGCTGCTTTGCGGCGCGGTCTTGCTCTTCCTGCCGTTGAGGTGGGGCTCCAGCATCCTCTCGTTCCCGGTTGGGTTCCTGGACGTCCTGTTCGTCATCGCTGCTGTCCACCATTGGGACGCCGTCGATGTTCTCGTCCGTCAGAACCTCGTCCCCGTCTACGTCCTGCTCGTCAGCTTCGGTCTGCACTCCCTCTCCGTCGTCATCAATCATGGGCGTCCCGTCCATGTTCATTTCCACGTCACCGTCGTTGGCTGCGTGGTTCGCGTCGGCAGAAGCAGTAGACACGACTTTGTCTGAGGTCGGAACGCCTCCGTTAGCACTGGCGTCGTCCACGCTACGCCAACGGCTCACACTTCCGGTAGCCCTGTCTCTTTCTTTCTGTTTCTCTCTTTCGGCCAATTGCTCAGCCTGGGCCTTGGCTTTCTCTTCTTCACTCAGGGGCGGGTGTAAGAAACCCTCAATCATCTCTTTCATCCTCGCTTCCTCAAAAACGCACCACCCCTCCCACAGCCCCAAGACCACTTGTACCTGTCTCTTCCACTTCTCGGCCTTGAGCTTGCCCCATTCGTGCTTTTGTGGGAATTTGCCCAACGCAGGCAAGACGTTCTGAGCGAGAAGTTGATGCTGAAACAGTGAGCGGTAGCGCCATGCATGTCGCACACCCGAGGTTGAGGAGGCTGAGAGAATGTCGCTTATCAAATATAAACCGATTAGTGATGCCGGGGTTGTATCCTTTTCCATGGGTCTAGGCGGTTGGTCTGGGTTTTCAGACCTGGGGGCCTCCCCCTCCCCCTGGTGTTTTGGCGTACCATCATCGTTCTCCTCGTCATGATGGTCGTTCTCCTCGTCTGTCTCTCGTTTCGGTCTCGTGACGCTGTAACAAAACGGCCTGACTACGTTCCTCGTGACTAATTCTGCAACCTCGTCTGCCCCAGCCCCAGAGTGCTCAATAGCAAATCCCGTCACTCTCGCAACATCACCCCTGCGTAGCCTAGCATTGGTTTCTGGCAGGCGGCTAAGTAGATGAATGAGTTTCGTCTTCGCCAGTGGATTAAGATAACCAGTGCCATCGTTGTCCATGGACTCACTGATGTTGGTCAGTTTTTGGTGATCGTGATACCGTCTGGCCAATCCACCTCCTCTGTTGTCATCATCGATGCCTTCTTCGTCCGAAGAATTATAGTCGTCATCGGAAATGAATTCCTCGAGACGAGTGGTGTACTCGAACTTGAGGTCCTCTTCGGGGGCGATCCAGGTTGATTGTCCCTCAAACAATATATCACCTTGCGGTTGTCGCATCCCGTATCCCGTGTACCGTTGTCTGCGACGCGATTTAGAATCGGTCAGAATCTCCCATAGACGCCAACGATAATACACTCCGCCCGTGGATCTCGAGTTCCAAAGCCAAGCCCATTGTTCGTCACGTTGAATTTGCGGCCGGGACATGAGCAATGCTTCAAATTCAGGACCGTAAGTTAGAAGAGCTTCGATGGTTTTGTGGATTAGCCGGAGTTGTCGAAGATCGCTTGGGACTTGTACCGTGACTTGTGTTGGGGGCATGGTGGATCGAGGACCGTACGGTGTCGATGAGGTGTACGAAGCCGGAGGACCAAAGCGGTTACCGCCAGCTGCCTGACCTGGTGGAGGGGCCCGGGATAAGGATGTGTGCTGTGGCATTGGTTTTGCACCAAAGGGAAGATTGTGCAAGCTCGCAGACGGAGTGTTGTTACCGAGGGAGTTGATGCCGGTCAAGGCTGCTGAAGAAAGATGGCGAGAGATGGAAAGATTGAACCCAAATCCGAGGTATTTATTCTGAAGGTGCGAGACCATTGTTTCAATATCTGCCGCTGGAGTCTCGGCGGCGAGTGTGACGATTGCCGAGATTGATTTCCTTTCAGCGGTTGTGCCTGGCGCAGGTGGAAGGATGCGGACACCTTCGACGACCAACGGAGAGGGAGTGAAGAGCGCCTTGACGACCGCAGGAGACGTCTCGGGGGGAAGAGAGGCGAGATGCAAGGTGGGTTTCGCGGCAGCTTTCAGATCATCTGTGTCCCGCGCATCTTCCTCTTCCTCGTCATGAGCGAAAGCGGGGATGTCTCTCCTGTTGTCCGCATCTCTGCCATCATTGTAGGAAAACACCCTGTCCCTTCTGTCGCGTTCTCGATCCCGATCCCGGCCTGAGTATTCATCATAGTGTCTCTTTCTTCCAAATCCCGGTGCAGGACCCAAGCTACCAGGTCCACTCTTTGTCAACGAGGGACTCGGCCCCAGACTGCCAGGACCGCTCTTCAGGCCCGAACTTGTGAAGTGTCTCTTGCCAGGGCCGGAGGGACCGTAGTTGCTCCCAGGGGCGCCAACACCCCCTCTGTGTTCGCCTCCCGGGCCTCGCTTTGAAGCAAAGCCCGGTATTTGGTCCCCATCGTCTTCAAAACTCTTCACAAAATCTTCAAGGACAGCTGCTGTCTCTGCTTTCTCTCGGGCCTTCTTTGCTTCCGCTTCTGCTTTCTGTCGCTCGAAGATGGACTTTTTCGCCGAGGCGCCGAGTTTGGAGGAAATGTCGTTATTGGAAAGAGGCATTCTGACAGGTATATTCTCGAGGAATGAGGCGGAGATGCATGATTCTGATCTAGGTACAGGAATGCTGCTCAAGTTTGACAGGAATGGATTAACTGTGACGCCAAATGTTCCCAAGTCTGGGAGGCTGAACCCAAAGTGCGGAGGACTCGTGACTCGGCCTTTTTACTGCCCCAAATAGACTAGCTCAATCAACAGCAGCCTTGCAATATCGGAAAGCACCAATCATGGCATTTGTGACAGGCATCTTTTATCTATTCGCACAGTGCCACACAGTGCCCTGCATGCGCCCATCGTTACAGTAACAGTATTTGCCCCTCTCGCCAGATGTTCAATCCTCCTACACCTGCCCCCCTTCTCATCACAAATTTGACTCCTTGTGTCAATCTCTTCGATCTTCCCAGTCACGGCGAATTCTATCATGTTTAAACGGCCGTGCTCTATAATCTAGGTGTCCGGGTTTGCGGCTTCTTTTTTATCTCATGGAGATCGATAGACAAGGTTGGTAAAGTTTGGACAAATAGGCAGTCGAAAAGGAAGCTTTCTGCACACCTCGCGCTCCTTCAGCCTGGCCTGATGCGCAACAGTGTTAGGTCGAACAACATTCCAGTGGCTGAGGGCTGCGACACTCTCGAGACTCGGAGCGACAACGAAAGGACTCGCACCCTACCTTCGGTTGTCTCAAGATGCCGGTCTTAATGCGTACATCCTCACGGGCAGCAACGTTTTCGGAAATCCCGTCTGCAGCTTCGTTCGCACAATCTTCAGGCCAGCCTGCTCAAAACACGCCCGAAAATTGCGATCGCTGTGCGTGACGCTTTTGTCCTCCTCCCAGAACATATCTTCCCCGTCCGCGGCATTCGAGATATTCTCCTTCACGATGATCCAGCCGTCTGGCGCTAGCAGCGGGACCAATGTCCTAAAGTAGCGGATTAGGTCTGGGGATGAGAGGTAATCAAGACACCATTGGTGCCATATAAGATCGTAACGGGCCCCCAGTCCAGTCGTGACTTCGCCCAGTGGAGTCGAGGGCTTCCACCTATCTGCGTCTGATATCGGATCCGCAGGCACCGCGTTGGCCGCGTCGTAGGAAGGAATTGATTCGGCTGACCACTCCTGCAAAGGCACGTTATAAACGCGCTGCAGCTGCCCAGATTTGACCAGCGGCGCCCCCGGCGCAGTCAGAGTGGCGGTAAATTTCTCCACCGGCTCAATAATGTCGATTTTCTCACAAAGTGAAGCCAGCAAGTTGAGCGTAACCCGCCCGATCCCCGCCCCAGATTCGAGGCAATGCCGGAATGCATATTGTCCCGTTCTTCGATCGACGCTGTCGTCTGATGTTGGTCCTTTATCCCCTGAGATCGGATGGAGCCGATGGAGCTTGGATAGAAAATTGCGAGAGAACTGCATGTCCACGCGAGATAGGTGGGGAAAGCCGCCGAGCATGCCGTTGTCGTCGGCGGACTGCTTGCCCCAGTACTCGAGTTGAGCGGCCGTGGATACCCGGGCATCGATCTCTGCCTGCCGGTCGGTTGTCATGATGGGCGGAATATATTTTTAATGTTGCATTGAACGGACAAGGACGGGGCTTTGCCCAGGAAGGAACAGTGTCGCCTCAGCCGCAGAGAGGCACGAAACTTTTGCTGATATCCATTGCGCCATAAACTGTTGATATGTACGAGGTACATAAAAAGTCCTTGTCGTGGCCGTGGGTGTCAATGTCAGATTTGTATGTAGCGGCTTGGCAAAGCCAATCGCGAGAACAAACAAGACTAAAAGTATTAGAAGAAGTCAACAGATCTACCGAGTACTGAAACTTGGCCTGGCCAACGTAATTCGTCCCGATCCTCTGCCGTTGTCAAGCAACCAAGCCGAAGGACCTGCACAGTATCAGGGACACTCACAGTGCACGGTGCATACATTCATTCGACGGCTCGGTGTTATTCATGCTCTGTGTCACCTAGTAAGAATTGGGGTCTCAAGATCCAAAAGTGGTTCGAACACAAAGGCAATATTGTTCTGGACGGGTGTTGCGGTGTTCCTTGAGGGATGAGATGTTGTTGAATTCACGAGTGGGTTCAGGAGTTCCGGTTCCGCAGCTATTTGCACATCGCCGCCACTCCTTTTTGCGTTGGTAAAGCCTCGTGGAGACCCCAGGACCAATCAAGACGACTGCCAACAGCCTCGTTGTACATCAGAATTAGGCTGCCGTTGCGATTAGGCTGCCGTTTCCTAGTGGTCAGAAGGTGCCTGGGAGTAAATCTATGTAGGCACACGCTCTTTCTGTATGGGATAATGTTGGATTTCCCGGCATCCCTCGAGTGTTCTGGCATGGCTACCACTGTGATTTCCAGGCCGTGGTGTTTGAACTTCCGGGACCCAATCTGGAGGATCTCTTTCGCTACTGTGACAACAAATTCTCACTCAAGACAACATTGATGCTGATGGATCAACTCCTCCACGCGGCAGGATACCTCCATCGCGACATCAAGCCTGAAAACTCCCTTCTGGATACTGGCAAGCAGGGCAACGTTGTCTACATGACCGATTTTGGGCTCTCCACCTATCGAAGAGATTCTCACAGCCAAGTGACGAGTCACAAGACGGCAACTAGCCCCGGATTTCCTTGGTTGGCACCTGCCGCTACGCCAGCATCAATGGCCACTTGAACGTCGGTAAGTAGTGTGGATGTGTTCTATCGTTGATTCGACAAGCTAAACTGGGCCCTATGCAGCTCCATCACGACGTGACGACTTAGAGTCGCTGGGGTATACAATATGGCCTTGTATTTTCTTCATTGGTCTCTTCCCTGGCGAGGTCTGAAGGCCCCCAGTTGGCAGGAAAAATACAGGCTTGTTTTCGAGCGGAAGCGGACGATCAAGGTAACCGAACTATGCCGGGGTCTGCCCGCGAAGTTTACTACCTACAAGAACTACATTCGAGGATTGGACGACCAGGATAAGCCGGATTACAAGTACCTCCGGAGCTTATTCGGTCGCCTCTTTCGCCGCAAAGGTTTCGACCATGATAATGTGTTCGATTGGACGATTCGAGAGTTTGAAAGGCAGTCAAATATGAATCAGCAACGTCCTGTGCCCTGTCCGAGCGCTGGGGAGCAAAAGACGGAGCGAGCCCCTGCAGGCAGACGTGACCGAAAGAGGAGGCGTCGAAGAAGAGCTGATACGAAGGAATCATAGCGTGACAAGGTCTTTGATTGGACGATTCGGGGAATTCTAGAGGCTGGAGCCTGACGCCCCAAGAGCCGCTTACATCGAAAGATATGGACGAAAGGTGAGGAGCGGACACCACAAAGCCATCAAGTTGTGGAGTCCAGATTGTGACTAAGGCAAGTCGTCGAAAGAGGAAATGGTACCGTATCCTCCAACACGGGGATGAGAGGACCATAACACGCCAATGACGACGATCACTCCCATTCGTGTGCATCTGAAGTGCTGGTGGCCAGATCGTAGAGGTCCGTGCCTCTTGTGAAAGTGGAGGGTGGCTGTTATCGATCATCGAGAGCCAACCATTTCGCAGGCAACAATACCGACAGGGAGGCAGGAAGTGCCAAAGGTAAATCGTTGGCTGGTGTTATAGTAGCACCCCACTGAGCAAAAGCCCATACAGTCTGTGCCGCACTGTTGTTCAAACCTTCAATGCCTCACCGGTTGGGGAGACTGGTCACAGTTATTGCCCGGCCGGCGACCGTTATGGCGACCACCCTTGAAAGTCGATAGGAAGCATGGTCCTGTACCAGGGTGGAAGTGCTAGTGGATCGAAGAGCCTTCCTGTTCGAGCTCCCCTGCAGGAATCATATGCTCGCAGCGCGTAGGAAGAACAGTTGCGGCCCGTTGTACTGTAGAGTTGGTTAATATGAAAAGCCTTGTTGAAGATCTATCGAAACTTTAGTCGTCGAGCCAATAGGTTCCAAAAATTGAGGGTTGAGATCGACGATAGATTCGCGCATTCCCGTGTTGTCGAGTGCCAGTGCCAGTCCCGTTAGCTTAAGGGTCGAGCAATGGAGGTGACAAGGCGGCCAGCCGGCCAGCTAGAAGGTCAGCGATTCGCGCAGGCTCCGAAACAAAACTACCCTACTCAAGCGGGGCCAAATACCGGCTTCAATAGAGAAGGAAGGTTAGCCGAGTAAGATGCATCAGCACAACCTTTCACGTGAATGGGTGTCCGTATGGCAATGCTTACCCACCCCACGATAGACGAGTGCTGGAGGTACGGTACTCAGCAACTACTTCATACGCGCCCTGGCCCGGATATGGGCACAATTGATCCGTTACTCGGCCGAATTTCGGGAGGTAGAATAGCAGGATTTTCGCTTCATGGTTCGTTGCTTCTGGAATTTTCCTCAGCCAATCGACATGCCCTGAGACGCGAAGTCACGTGAAGATTATCAGGCTTGGCGGAGCGTGACAAACCGCAATCTCCTTTTTGTCGTCTTTATTTTCAGCCAAAATCTCCTTCGACGCTCCCCAGCCGCGCCGATCATCGTCCAATCACCGTGTCAAGGCGAAACGAGAAAAAAGGACTACACGTATGTACATTGCGAAAGTATCAGGACGCCTTCTTCCCTGATTCTGCAGCGCTTATCGCATGCCATACTCCACAGTGTGATCTCTACTGCTAAGAGGCACTACTGTCTTGATCCTGATGCGGGCTGTAACGAGGTCCATCTTTCCATTAGACGAAAGATCTCCAACATGTAAGCAAGAAGCAAGGAAAGATAACGCTCTTCAATTCAGGAGCTTAAATACTGGTTGGGTACGACAGTAGATCGCAGGACTTTGATCACACGAGACAAAATCACCTTGAAGAGATGTGGATACCTCCGAAACTTCCATATTACTTCGCACCGGATGGGCTTCCAGCTCCACTTCCTACCACACAGGAGATTCGAGCGTCCAGCAATATATTGCACCAGCGCTCCACCCAGACTGTCAAGGCTATAGGTATGCACTTCGTTGTCAAATATGGCCCAGGGACCAAGATCCGAGAAGGAAACAATCTGATCTTTCTACATCAACATTTGTCGTCCCTTCCTATTCCACGGCTGTGGGCGATGTACGAGGAAGATGAGGAAGTGTTCATCATCATGGAGCACTTTGAGGGGGATAACTTACAAGATATCTGGCCATCGTTGCAAGCCTCAGATAAAAGCGCCATAACGAAACAACTTCGGAGCATCATGGATCAACTGCGGGCATTGAAGCCACCAGAACCGTCGTTCTATGGTAGCTTAGAACGTGGTCCAATCCCCTACTTCTTGTTCAATTCGCTGGAGCCCAATCCTACAATAAACGGACCATTCGTCAACGAGCATGACTTCGTCCAAGGTCTCGTACAAAAGTTGAGGTCTATCGATGAACTTAATCACCGAGACCATTACAAAACAGATTTCTATGAGCAGAATCTCCCGTCGTGCTTCCGCCTTGGACGGCCAACGCTGACGCATGGCGACATTCAGAGAAAGAACATAATGGTTCAGCGAACATGTCTTCAGGGTGATGGGTGTGAACCCGCTTTCAGGCTTATGATCATAGACTGGGAAGACTCCGGTTGGTATCCTGCCTACTGGGAATTCTTCGTTACGTTCACATCCCTCCGCTGGGACGATGATTGGGCTTCAATGATTCAGGAATTTCTTGTCCCTTGGCCAGCTGAGACAGCAGCGCTGAGCATGATATACCACGACCTATTCTTCTAGAGACGGCTCTAAACTCATGCCAAACATCCTGGCCTCGGCTTTGAGAGCAGACAGCATTATCCCGTCTCTTCCCGAACCACCTTTCTCCTACACCGTTGCAATTCCATGGTTTCTTGAGATCCCGAGACATGCTTGCGTCGCCTCGCCGTCAACTCTATGAAAGCAATCCGCCCTGCTGTAAGGCTGGAATGACTTGATTCTCTGTTCATTCGGTGCATTTGATCAATTTAGGTCGTGGATCCCCGGGCTTGTAGAACGACCCGTCTGGCTTGATTGGCACAGTCTTCATGGTTTTGCTATTGGACGCTTTTTGACGCGGGGGCGGTCGATCTACTTCCGTCGGGTACTTCGACTTTGCCACGCGACCTAGGAGCTTCTTGTCATGATAGGTTTGCGAGTTCTCCGGTCTGTTTGCCGGCTTCCTCTCGTATCGCATTCCGGTGACGAGATCCCCGATAACATGATGGATATAGCCCCTTCCACCCGTCTCTGTTTCAACAAAGATCACCGTATGGTACCTTGTCCCTGGTACATCAGGGTCTGCCAGAATCCCTAGGCGCCAAATGCAGCAGGGCTTGCCGCGCGCGAATTGTAGATAGGCGTCCCGCTGGTTTCAGAGCAGGGGGCATCTGACACTAACAGCGAGCATTATTAGGCGCAAAACATGTCCCCGACAAATGTCTGAGACCTCGACGTACCATGTGCGAAACCTCCCGTAGGAGATACGATAGCAGGATATGATAGCTCAGGCGCTTGTCTTACCTCATAGCGCATTAGATGGTAACCTCGGGGTCAGTGCTGATGGCTCCTCCAGATCTCATCGCCAGTCCTCGCCTTGACTGTTAGTCAAATTGGCACGAAGCCAAAGCTCGTTTTTCTGGTTGTACATTCGTGGTACGCGTATCGACCGGAAGCAATATCAATATATCGTTCATATCGAGCAACTCACTTTCTGAGAGCATAACCAATGGCGTTGAGTTTGGTATTCATTCTCCGGGCCTCCAACGTCTCCTTCGAATCAACCACGATTTGAAGGAATTTTGCACCTACTGCGCTCTTCAGGCTTATCGGCAAGAACTCTGCGTAGCCCTTTAAGCAGACATACTCGAAGAACTCCGGATAAAATCCCGCACAGTCCTAGTCCATCAACCAGGGCTTACCCGAGTCGTCGACCAGGAGACTGTGAAGATGAACGCCAACACTGACCGCGGAGGCAGAAAATGGCGAAGGTAACTGGTTGGCTGGTATAGAGCACGTCAGGAAGCGAAACCCCTGCCCCCGGTTCACGCGTTCATACCTGGCCAGAGCAGTCAAATCGACGAAATCGACGAAATCCGCATTACTCACAGGCGTCGCCTGTTGAGGAGGTTTGGAGTTTTGTCCGCTCGACACCCAACCGGGGAGGCCGATTGTAAGAGAATTGCTGAGGGTGTGAACCCCGAGAGACGGTGTATTTTCCCATCAAAAGCGGCGGCGCGCCCAGCTTGCGACCATACCCGAAACGGCCGGGCCGCCTAAACCGCAGGCGAATTTCCCGGCAACGACTTTACAGTACAAGTAGATAAGCTGTTTGATCATGACCTGATACGAGTGATCCGCGTCATTTCTCAGGGATGGTCATGATCAGGCGTATCTGTTGTGCCGCTCTTTCAGAACCTCCGGTTTGTCCATGCGGAGTCCATCGCTTATGACGCGTGGCAGTGAGACCTTCTACCCAGGAAACACTCCTAGTGCATGTGCCTTGGCCGCCGCTTCGACGTTTATGGTCCAACTCGACTACTTTGACACAAGTACATCTAAACGGCGATCGAGGCTGTGCACCCACGCACCCAAATATGGCCCACACTTAGATATGCACTTGAACGCCTAGCCTTGGCCCCGGATGCCAATCTTCTACTTGACGACAGCCTGCGAACCTCTGCCTCCAAATCATACCCCAGCTTATGGCACAAAGGAATGTTGCTGCCTGATGGGACGGCTCTTAAGAGTCCATACCACGTTCTGTGAGTCTGGTATAGCTCGCCAGGACCATCGAAAGTTTCCAAAGAGCGACAAACATATTGATTACATCCAATCTCCTTCAAGGCATTGTGGTACTCGTATGGCGGTAGCACCTCAATCGCTGGCAACCAACAAAGGCCGAGTTAGAACATGCACATCGTGCCGACAGACAAAAGTGCGCCTCGGGTCGGTGTTTTGACATTAGCAGCTGGCTTACTTTTCGAGACCAGGTTCGGTGTGATGCTGCGACAAGATTTCCGGCCGCCTGTTCTAGATGCGATTCGCACGGGCTCTACTGCCGGATTGATTCAAACTTCACACGAGTCAGGGTCAGACAGTATGGATTTTGTTCGTGTGGCGGACTATCCCACATACCTCTACTAACCTGTACAGACGGTTAACTCCTATTCAGCAGTCAGAGACGACAGGACAAGACCTCGGGGTTTACGAAGGCATAGCTTATCCGTCAGCAGAATACTTGTCCGCGCCCTCTACAGGTCATGTGTCGGACACAGCGAGTGATGCCCACTCAGAAATCTACATGGGCGCAGATTGGCTTCTTCTCTCAGACGCACAAATCACGCAGCACGCACAATGGTCTTTAGGCGGTGCTGTTCTCAGCTACCACGATGTCTCGGAGCTGTTCAATTTGTGAGTTGTTTAAGAACACATACAACTGCGCAAAACAGAGACTGATGGAAGGTAAACAGCTACGCACACAACTACTATCCACACCTTCCTATACTGGACCGAGTTACATCTGTGGCGGACTTTCATGACAGCAATGTCTTCCTTTTCTGGACACTTTTGCGCACTGCCTGTTATCGACATCCCAAGTTCGGTCATGTGTTCCAACTGATCGCACGACCTTATGAGCAATTGCTCACGATGCACCTCCTCTCACCCATCCGCGATTTCAGAATCATTCAGGCCATCCTCATATTGTGTCATTGGCCTAATACAGGGTCGCAACAAAGTAAAGACCCAAGCTGGCAATATTGCGGAATTGCCATGAATGCTGCCTTGCAAATGGGCTTGGATCAACTAGAAGCGGAGATGTTACACCCCGGGAGTCGTGGACAATCGAATGCCCTCCAGATGAGCGTCCAGTCACGGCGCATGACTTGGCTGGCCTGCTTCAACACCAGCACAAAGTATGGTGGGATTGTTCACCAAGCCACTCGCAATGAGCTGACCGTGTCCTAGTCTCAGTGTCTGGTTTGGCATCCGGCCACATCTCTCTTCGCCCTCACAGCTGAACGCGACTTCATCAATGGCCAAAGAACCGAGTGTCCCACGCCATTTCATGGTGCAAGTTGAACTCCAGCGTCATGTTGTGCAATACTCCACAGCACTTGCTGGCGATGTCGACAGCAGCACCTGTTCCACACTGCAGAGCCTTTTCAACACCGAACTGGACACTCTCTTTACGGTGTACCAGGACATTTGGTCCCCGCGACTGGAAATTCAGCGTCTCGGTGCCAAGTTATACCTGTTCTCGCTGTGCCTCACCGTGACATCCAAACAACGCAGTCGTCCCCAAGAACTCGACATGCCCTATGCCATCGACCTGGCTCGAGTGTCAGTACAACTCGGCCTCCCTGCCGCAGTGTCTCTGATTCACACCATTGTCCAGCTGAACAACGAGTCTTTGGTGCAGGAGCCCGGTAACGGTGGAGTCATCCACTACCCCAAGTTCTACTTCCGACTCGTCGTGTTCGCCGTCGTCTTTCTTATGAAATTCCTCTGCGCCGACCCCAGAGCTGCGCAACAGGACAGGGAGCTGGCATTTTCACACATCACCGCGGCACACCAGTTCTTCTCCAGTTTCGCCCCGGCGCAGGACTTTGCTCGCGTTGCGGAGGTGATGGCGGACATGGCCAGGAATCTCAGAGTCGACGCGCAGGACCATCCCAGCACGGTCGAGACCAGGCTGGGCGCATCTCTCCTGTACGACACCATGCGGAGATTCAGGCGTCCCTTGGAAAGATCTGGCGGCAATGAGGAACCCGCTGCACCCATAGCGACAGATCCCAATGCTTGGGCCATGCGGTCCGACGACGACGGAGCGAGCTGGGAAAATCACCGAGTGATGGACTCGTCCTCTTGGCGGTCGCATGACGCTGTTGCATACAAATTGCCAGAGTTGCATGCGAATTTGGAAGAAGGACTTGACTGCTTCCGGTGGATGTCGGATGACATGCTCGTCGAGATGATGAATTTGTGACTTACTCTCCCTTCCCCTCCCCTTCCCCTCTCTGTATGAAAGAAAGAAAGAGAGAGAGAGAGAGAGAGAGAGAGAGAGAGAGAGAGAGAGAGAGATAGGGGTACGGAGAGAGAAAGAGTCAGCTTACATAGCGGGACAAGGTATTTTCGCTAGCAGTCATTCATACAGCGCGCAACCAGATCTTGAGATTTGGGCTTACAAGGTTGACATTTCCTCCACTACCGAGTACAGCGTTTGCACATGAGGTCCTGACACACGATGGCCAATGAATCGTCAGGCAAAAGGGCTGGTTGTAAGAACGTGAAAGATACCGTGCACAACTTTTCGGTTTCCCATACCATACCCGCACACCAACACATCTCATCCTGCGAAAGGTGTGTGTATGCGCGCACTGCCGCATCTATAAACAAAGAAAGGGTATATATATCCCCCCAAGATCTGTTTCCTTCCAGGAATCCCAGGTACAGTATAACGCCAGTCATGAAATTGTGTCGCCAAAAATCCGCCTTTCTCCGCTCATCATCTCACATGTATGTTGGAGCCGACCGATAAAACTCCTCTCGGATCCTCGTGGCGAGACGGAGGCCCCTCCAAAGTCCCTCCCTGCTCTTCTTTATGCAAAATATTGACAAATCCGTACGTGGGTATTGGTAGTTCCGCCCTGCCCGTCACCCAACTCCTTTCTGCTCGTCGTCCGCCTCACTCGCTAGATCGTGATCGCCGATGGCGACACACACCTACGCCTGATAGCGCGATGGCATCATGGCAATCTGCTCGGCGCTGCTGTCATTGACCTCCTTGTAGTGGACGAGGCTGGCCTTGGTCCGGAAATGGAAGCCGGCGTCTTCCCACAGCTGAGCACCCAGGACGATACCCGGGTGCCAGATGGTCAGGACGGCGACGGCGATGATGATCATGGGTCCCTCGAAGATCATAAATGTGGCTTCGTCGTTGGCGAGGTGGCCGTGGAAGCCGTCTTTGAGTTCGGCGAGGCGGTAGCACGAGCGGACCGTGATGGTGAGGACGGCGATTGCGATGCCTGGAGATTAGAGAGTGGTCAGCAAAAGTCAAAAGACTTTTTCTCTTTCAACTCTTCCCCTCTCCAAAAAGGGTTGTCGGGAAGATTGAAAAGGGGTCAAGGGGTCTGTGCAGAGACTTACTGATCAAGAAGCCCTTGAAGCGGGGTGTTCGTCGTAGCCGAGCATGCTCAGAGCTGAGCTTGGTCGGGTTCTTGAACACCTTCCACGCAAAATGACCGCAGATGGCCACGAAGATGGCCAGCGACACGACCTGCGAGGCCAGCCCGGCAATCATGACGTTGATGCCCAGTTGGTTCGATTTGTCGTCGTCGGCGGTCGACGCGATCGCACCGCCGGCGGCTTGGAGGAGCAGGGAGACAAAGTCGCAGGCGACGAAGATGCAGGCAATGGTCCTCGGCTTCAGCAGACTCAGCTGGACGGAGTGGATAGTGATGATCCGGCTCAGGCAGAGGTAGATGGCGGCGGTCAGGAACGCCGGGCCAATGGTCAGGCCGACCAGGTAGATGATGAACGAGTTCTTGTCGAAGATGTTGTCATGCAGCATCAGCCGCCCGACATAGCCCACGACTTCGAGCAAGATCCCGCACACCATGCCCACCATGAATCCCCACGTCCGGTACCGGATCCCAAAGAAGAGCTGAAGGGCGAGCAGCAGGCCGAAGATGCCCGTGTAGATGGCATTGCCGGCCAATGTGGGGATGTAGTCGATCTGGCCATACTCTTTGATCGAGCAAGTCGCGATGGTGCAGTTTTCTGGGGCAGGCATATTGATTGACGGCGATGTGAGCGAGTTGGTAGTGATTGTATAGAGATCGAGGTGGAGGAGAAAGGACACAGGAGAGTAGATTGAAGATCTGCGATAGAGAGGATGAGATGGGGAAGAGTCTTACCATTCAGACTATGAGGAGTCTGTCAACGCAGTACTTATAGCCATGTCCGCCCTCTTCTCGAAACGATAGGACCAGGGTGGAGGGCCCATTACGGCCATCCTGGCCCTCTACAGCCTCGTTGTCGGAGCGCATGCTGCTGCGCCTTCGACCTACACGCCCGTCTCCACGAGTAAACAGGCAGCTGATTTCAGCCGACGCGGACGCGGACGCGGGATGCGGTTGCTGGAGTGCTTTGGGAGAATTGATATTTTGAGACCTGAGACAAGAAGTGTTCCTACAACCAACATCTCGGCAGTACAAGCCTCATTGTTAGAGTCGTCGGTGAAGCTTCGCAGTTCGCAGCGTCGTACCCAAAAGGATTAGTCTGGGGTGACAAGCGAGATCAGCGCATTGATGGCGGCTTCAGGCCACCAGTGGCACCCAACCAGCAGCCCTACTAGCCTCGCTTATCATTCGGGGGGCTTTTCGGGGGGGGGCATCAAGGGTCATAATTGGGGGGCAGTGACGCCCGCTGCGTACCTCGTATGCCAAGTCCTCGGGTTCATTGATAGGAGAGCTCGGAGTCTTGCAGCGGATGCGGTATAGCACCACAATCAGGAGATCCACAACCACCATCCAATTCTCTATCCATCCTGCCATCACAGCCCAAGGTACGACGTGCAGTAGCGTGAGCAGTTACATGTTTATACCCTCCCCTTCCTCATCTCACTAGTCCCGGTCAGTCTATCTCCCTGTTCCTGTTTCATCAAGCTGATTTTTGTGCCGCCAGCGCCCCAACATGAAAAGGCCTCCCATGACACGACTCTCCTCGACCAGATACAACCCTCCAAATCCGTCGAGCCTGGATGACGTGGCTGAAGAAGAGACGTCTGGGCAGGGCTTTTCAAGATGATCAAGGGCGCGCATTTCCAGACCGCAGTCACATCATTCCATATTCCATCTAGCTACCTATGCCAATGGACCCCAATCGTTTCCATGCCAAGTATCGACGTTGTTCATGTTGCGCTGCCCAGGTCTTGTGCCTGATGGTTGGACAGAAACATGTCCTGTTTAACGGCTAGTATGTGTACCTGGTCAGGTTTTCTTACTAGACAGACCGTGGTGTTGTCGCCCTGCTCGTCATCCACAAACCCCAGTGGCTCCAACAATCGGCCACGGAACGCCTCATGCTGTCGACTCGTGTCCGGTGCTATTGCATGTCTAACCGGTCACAGCAAGATAGCTTCGAGTTTCGGCGATGACTTGTTCAATTTGTCCCTTTTGGCTTCCCTATAGGCAATGATTGGCAAGTCCACGGACCTGCGCCGAGGTGATAGCGTCCGGAGGAACTCAGCTCCTCTGTCCAGACTCTGGGAAACTCCAGATGAAAGTCCAGCAGCAAAAGCCAAGCAGATATAACGAGACCTGGTCACAATGCTGCCAGCGTGGATTGGACAAGAAGCAGCTACAGCTAAGGTGCCCCAGTGTATCTCCCCCGACTTTCTGCAATTCATTGCGCTAGTGGATATCAAAAGTCCAGCACTGTGGCCGTACCGCGGCTGGAGCGGGAATGCATCATCCTCAGCGCCCAACTTCCCTCGTCGATTTGTCACGGTCGCTGGTGTTTTTATCTAATTTCAGCTAATAATATCACCAGGCCACTTCCTTCCCATCATACACATTTGGTCCTGGCACATTCTCCCACCCGGGAACGAGGATGTTCTGAAATTTCCCATTGTCCTCTGTTGTGCTCTTAAACAGGATATTGAGGGTAGCTTGTGCTCCTACCTCAACGGGCAGATCTGCCTGATCTCCACCCAAGTCGGTCTTCAACCACTGAATATTCAGAGACGTCAGCCAGCTATATCCCATAGTGCGCAATATGAGCGGCCAAACAGAGAAAAGCTCGGCTTACACCAGGGGAAACCAGCAGGAATGTGAAGCCTTCTTTTCCCAGCTCCAAGGAATATTGCACGGTCAACATGTTCAGCGCGGCTTTGGACACCTTGTACGCTGGTGTTGGTGCGAACACATATCCGTGAACCATTGATATGGACCCAAGCGTCGACGTACTGCGATGGTATCCGCATCGGTTAGCCTTGATCAACCCGTGGATATTGACAGCCACACAACTCACATGTTCAACACTTTCTTCTGTACACCTTTTCGTAGCAGGGGCAGAAATGCTGCCGTGACGTCGTGCACAGCTTCTACATTCACCTTGAACACATCCCCAATGTCGTCCATGGTCTCAATTCCTTTCATGGTCCAAGGCATGACACCAGCATTATTGATGAGGACATCAAGCCCTTTTCCGGCAAGTGTTTCATCGACTTGATATACCGCCCTCTTGATGCTGTCTTTATCGGTGATGACCATCGGCAGGTGGACGACCTTTCCGTGAGAACGAGTGATGAGCTCCGACAGAGCATCTGAGGGAGCAGATCTTGTTGCTGCAAAGATGGTGCAAACTTGGTCTTCGGGCAGCTTGGACAGCTGATTGACGAACTCAAGTCCCAACCCCCGGCCGGCGCCTGTCACAAGGTATGCAGACATTGCGATTTCTCTCAGGTCAATCTTGTCAATCTTGCTGCCTACGCGAGAGTACTATCAGTCCAAAATGGCGGCTCTTTCGAGAGGACATGTCTATATATGTGTGTGACTTCTAAAACGGCCCGGACCATTGATCATTATCAGCAGCTACAACCCCACCCGTCTTGGTGACCGTACTTTCTGGTCAAGGTTTGATTGCTGTGCTATCACCGCCACTTCGGAAATATGTCTAGTAAGTCCTGGCTTGGCCGCCTTACAATGTCGAACAATTAATCACAGAGTTCGGGAATATGGGGATAGAGTGTGGCCCTCTCCAAAAAAACCTCTCCATCCTGTACGAAGCTAGCCTTGTCAAGAAGGATGGGTGGCCTGGCCGCCCAATTCTATACACATTCAGCTCGTACGACAAGTCCATCATCAACAGAATTGCTTTCTTGGTGGAGCATTCGAGTTTCATCTCAAGACACATTGATTACAAAGCCAATCCAGTTCAAACTTCGAGTGTCCCGCTTTGTGCCATTAGGTGCAGGTTCCAGAGCTCTAGCTCAGACTTTGAGAATGTGGTCCACCATGAGCTGACTGGCTCCCATATAGTTTGTCGGGTCACAGAGCGCTTTCAACTGTTCTTCCGACACGTAGACCGCGATGCTGGCACGGTCTTTCAGCACGTCGAACAGAGCCTTGTCCTTTTCAATCGACTCTTTACAAGCCTCGTAGACCAGATCGTGAGCCTGCTGCCGGCCCAGGAACGGGGCGAGGCCCATCATCACGGCCTCTCCGACGATGAGACCCCTCGTGGATACCAGGTTCTTCATCATGGCGTCTGTGTTGACTACAAGACCGCCCAGAGCGAAATTAGTCTGGTGCAAGGCGCCAACGGCCAGGACGAATGCTTCAGGCACGGCAACCCACTCCAGATGCCAAGGACCCGACGCTCGCTCAAAATCCGTCACCATGGCGTCCAGCGCCAAACCCGCGTTGGCGCGGAGAAGCTTGGAGGCTGCAAGAATGACTTCGCTCGAGATAGGGTTCCGTTTTTGCGGCATCGTTGACGACGCGCCGCGGTGAGGCACGAACGGTTCCGCCACTTCGCTCAGTTCGTTGGACGACATAAGGATCAGGTCGTATGCCATCTTACCAAGCGAACCTCCTACCAGGGCGAGGAAGTTGATGATTTCGGCCACGTTGTCGCGTGCCACGTGCCACGTAATACTTGGGTTGCCTAGACCGAGCTCCTTCGCGAGCTGTTCCCTCACACGGAGACCAGTGTCGTCGGACCCCAGGGAAGCGAGCGTCCCCGCCGCGCCACCGAATTGGACGAGAAGGCAGCGGTTCTCGATTTCCTGGAGACGCTCAGAATGACGGATGATGCTGGATAGGTAGACAGCGCATTTGTAGCCGAATGTGCAGGGCAGGGCGTGCTGAAGATGTGTCCGGCCCGCCATCGGTGTGTCGCGGTACTTCTTTGACAGAGTCCGCAGTATGTTTTCTAGTTCCTGTAAATGGCGTTTGACGATTTCCAGCCCCTTGCGCATCTGAAGCACGGAGGCAGTGTCCATCTATACCAGAGCCGGATATTAGATGACTGGTGGTAAACAATGCAGATATTGCCCCAGTCCTGAAATAACGAGGGGACAGTCTCACATTCCACCAACAAATCATGACTTACAATGTCTTGAGTAGTGGCCCCCCAATGGATATACTTGCCCATCTCACCAGACGCATGTTCAACGAGCTGTCGCACCAGAGGAAGGACAGGGTAACCCACAATTTCGGTCTCGCGCGAGAGGCGGTCGAAGTCTAGACTACCCCGTCGTCCGCCAGATGAGTGCCGACTCTCTCAAATGGGTAATAATTGGGGGTTTTTATCGAACTCACCGAAATCCTTCCTCTGTGAGTTTCTTGGTAAGGATCTCTCCGGCGTCCTCTGGGATGATGCCAATCTTGGACTGAGAGCGGGCGAGGGCAAGCTCAACGTCGACCATCTGCTGAGTGTAGGCTTCATCGTCGAAGACACTTCGGATCTCTTGGGTGCCAAAGAGGTTCTGGAACAGGCGTGAGTCGAGCGCCGAGACGGACATTTTTTTCGTCTTCTCTAAGATTTTGCTTTTCTAGACAGCTGATTCTTTTCAAGAGGTGGTTGCTTTTACAGGATAGTAGTGCGAGTCTAGAGATTCTACCTGTCAATAATGTGACCGGAGAGTCTCCTGGGTTTTGTGGACTTCGGCGCTCTTCTGGTCGGCCGTGGTCGGTGCTGTCGGTGTCATTGTTTATGCTTGTGCGGGGTCAACAGCCTCGTGCGGGGAGAAGATGAGACTTCAGAATCACGAGAGGGTGACGATGAAAAGGTTGGAAGGTCACGGGGTTTGCAAGTTGCTTTCTTTCTCAGTCACGTGATAGCCTTTGCAATATGAGACGTTCGACCTCCAGAATTTCATTTCTCAAAAGTGGTTGAACTCGTATCTGTTAAGCTGCTGTACGATATCGCACCCATAATCAGGCTTTGCGAAGAGCTGGTGTGTTGTTGTCGCCCTTTTTTCCTGTGTGCGGCTGTCTCACACGCAAGGAAAGTCTTGGCAGTCGACGCCCCCGGCCCCGCCTTTTTTTCTATGCAGATTCTCAACCACTTTTTCGAGTCACTTTTGCAACACGACATTCATTGCGTCCTCTCCACCACCAGTTACTGAATGCACCATCTCAGATCGCCGTCTCCTCCAATCACCATCCACAACTCTCGCTCTTTTGGGTAGTTCTGTCTGCTACTTCAGTACAACATCTAGTAACAGCAACTCTCTCAGAGAGTCAGCGCAGATCCAACGATTCGACAGCCACTCACGCCACCCGTCGCTTATACTCAGTCACCCTCTCCATCGACTCATCCTTTGAGGCTCCCAGACCACAAAACCACTATCAGTCTGAGTCACGTGTACTCTTAAATATGCTCCTCTCGAGCGCCCTCCATCAACACGATCCCATTCAATCTTCTTGATCAAGTCAGTGTCTGTGCATTTGAAACCACGGCTCCTCGATGCCACCCAAGCCGCCCCCACCCAAGCCTCGGGCAGGCCAACACCGCCGACCCAACTATCGTGGGCGCATCGAAGGCTTGGGCAGCCCGGCACCAAGTTCTCTTCGAGCATCGACCCCTACACTTGTGCGAGCACCCACGCCAGTCAGCCAACCTCTTGCTCGCTCAAAGCCTCTGTGTCCGAATCCCGACTGCCCCGACCGGACAAAGGTTGTGTACAGCGATCAAGGCCTCATCTGCGAGAGTTGTGGTGCCCTAGTACAAGAAGAATCCGGTCTTGTCAGCGAGCAGGGATTCGGTGAAACTGAGTCTGGCCGTATTACCGCCCTTGGTGTTCAGGTTGGTGAAAACCAGTCTCATCAAAGGAACTACCACAGTGGTGCTTTCGGGAGTGCTGGCCGTGAGGCGCCCCTCAATCGCGAACGCTCAAAAGCTCAAGCCAGGAACATCATGTCTTCTTACATCGCTCTCCTTGGTATCAGACATACCGAGGTCGAGACAGCCGAAAGACTCTTCGAGTTCGCAAATACTCTTGGCTTTATCCAGGGAAGAACCATTGAGAGTGTAGCCGTCACGTGCCTCTACGCTGCTTGCCGACGCAAGACCGAGCAGGTCGAGGGCCAGCCCAGACCCATGTACAGCCTCATGCTGATTGATTTTGCCGAAAAAATGAATACGGATGTTTTTGCCTTGGGAAGGGTGTATCAAGACCTCGTCAAGAAGCTCTACCTCCAACAAGGAAGAGGCTATCGAATGGATGGCTCAGCAGAATTCTGGGGCATGGATCCAGCCACGCTTGTACCTAGGTTTGTCGACGAGCTGGATTTTGACAAGCATGATCGAGACAAAATCAAACGCGATGCTATTAACATCGTCAAGCGGATGAAGCGCGACTGGATCGCCCATGGCCGCAGACCCTCGGGTGTCTGTGGTGCAGCGGTCATTCTGGCAGCTCGAATGAACAATTACCGCCGGACTACTCGCGAGGTCGTGCTGACTGCGAAAGTCACCGAGATCACTATCAACAAACGACTCGAGGAATTCCATGATACACAGGCCAGTAAACTCTCGGTCACGAAATTCAGAAGTGACGGGATTCCGGAGCCCTTCACACCACACCCACTTGATGAGCAACAACCGCCTGTCTTGAAACAAGCACTAAACCCTAAGCCCAAAGGCAGGAAGAGGGGACGACCTCGAAAGAATCCCCTTCCAGAGACCGCCGCAGAAATCGATGGGGATGCCGCAGGTCCCGGAACCCAGGCTGCTCAGGGTTCGGCTGAAGGACAACCACCGCCGGCAAAGCGAGTTCGCATCGATGCAGAAGGCTACAAGATCCCAGAGATCCCAGCTCGACTGCTTGCGATTGACCCAGCTCTAACCCAGGGTGAGACGCCTGCTGAATCACAACCTGAACAAACCGACGCATCGCGAGAGGCAACACCTTCATCATCGCACAATGGCGAAGGCCAGGACGTCTCAGAATCCTCGCAGCCTCGACAGCGAAGACATAAATCTGCGCACTGGAAAGCACCACCTGCATCAGCAGCGGAAATCGCGATTGAGAACGAAATTGAACAAGGTATCGCAGAAGCATTACGGGACAACCCAGAACTCGATCCAAACTACCGGACTCTACCTCCAGGTGAACAGCAGGTACAGGAGCAACTGCCCAGTGGTGGCGTATCTTCTGAACCAGGAGAAGAACAAGGTCGACCACTAGCCACCATAGATCTCACGGTCGACCCAACTGAGACCGTTCCCCCACACCCAAAGGACAAGAGAGCGGGGCCCCCGTGTAACACAAACATTGGTAATCTTGGCATCGTTTCTCTTTCTCCAACTCTCGGAGCCTCAGAATTCGACTCGGACGAAGACGTCTCTACCTGTCTCTTGTCCGAGCAGGAGACCTGCGTCAAGGAAAGAGTGTGGGTGAGTATGAATGCCGATTGGTTGCGACAGGATCACGCCAAGCGGATCAAGAAAGAATTGAAGGAGGCGGACATGAGGGCGAGAGGCTTGGACCCGGAGCAGGAGGAGAGGAGAAGGAAACTGGAGAGGATGAGGAGAAAGGATGGGACGAAGAGACCGGGTCGCCGGGGAGACGTGAGCTATTTGAAGGAGCAGCGCGGCGGGAGAAAGAGAGGTAGAGGTGTGGAGGGCGAGGGTGAAGGCGGCGAGAGAGTGGACGGAGAGGGTGCAGAGGTTGAGAATGAAGGAGACGAAGGGGAAGGCGGGGACGAACAGGACAACACCACGGTCGGCGGAAGAGAGAGAAGTGCCGCGAAATCCATGAGGCTGATGCTCATGAACCGTAGGACGTTTTCGCGGCGGATTAACTATGACGCCCTCGAAGCCATCTACGGCATGTCGTCAACCAGTGAGGACAGCGAGTCGCGTAGCGCAACAGGCGAAGCTCGAAGCCGCAGCCAGAGCGTCGCACAGAGCGATACCACTGCGACCCCAGGACCTGAGGGTGGGCGCGAAAGAAGCAGGGAAGCCAGTGTTATGAGCGCCGCCAGCACTGGACCGTTGGAACTCTTCCGCGGAAACATGAGCAAAGAGCGGAAAAACGCTATCCAAGCAGCAGATAGAAGGGAGAAGAAAAGACGGGAGCAAATAGAGGGGGAGAAGGGCGACAAGTCCCCCACCAACGATGCTGCTGGTGCCCGCGAGGGAAGTCAGGGGAGTGATGACAGAGCGAGCAGGTCGGTCTCACGGAGTCGAAGCGCGAGCACACCTGCCTCGGAGGGAGAAGGGGACGCAGAGGAAGACAATCGTGGGAGAGAGCGTGAAGTCAGCGGCCCGAGTCCGGAACGTGAATCTCGACGGCAGCAGAACCAGCAACATCAACTTCCCTCTCCGCCCAGAACCCAGTCCCAGCAACATCAACTTCCCTCTCCGCCCAGAACCCAGTCCCAGCAGATTCCTGCCATAAAGACGTCCTCTGCTCCGTCGTCCTCGATTCCACAAATCCAAGTCACAGGGGGAAGTACTGCGTCGAAATCAACGGCAGGACAGCCCGCTGTGGCAGAAAAGGGGGATAATGCGCCTGAGGACGACGATGGTGATGGCGACGAAGAGGAGGAGGAAGATGATGACAATGACGACAACGACAACGACGAAACAAGCTACGACTCGGACGAGAACGTGGATGAGGAAGAGGAGGCCGGTGGCGGTGATGATGGAGAAGCCGATGAAGATGTCGACGCCGCGTTCGAGGGCCGCTATGTTGGTCGTTAGGATTTGATCACTCATCCGTTTGATCAATCCATCGATCGATCGATCAGCCAGCCAGCCAGCCAGCGAGTCGTGAGCAGTGAGTGATAGGGGAGGCAGGAGAGTCCATATCACGAATCAGGCATCAGGGCCGTGGCCAGGCATGGCGAGGGGTTGTTGCTATGGACATCAATGGCTAACCCCCAGCAGGTGCAAGCACACGAGTGCCGTGTCCACGAGCATTGGAGTGGAGGAGGAGAGAACAAGTCGTGTCTTGTCTTGTCTCGTGTCGCATCACGTCTCGTCTCATCTCGTCTTGGTTAAATAGATAGATGATACCCACATACTAAGTACATACATAGGTACCAAACAACATAGGATATGCATTGACCTACCTACCTTCACACATAAAACACCCTCGCGTAAGCTGTACGTGCACTTGACTAACTTTTGTCCCTTGTTCGGACTGATCTTCATCTATCCGGATATAAGTAAGCAGTCACCAAAATCACTCGATACAAGATTACATACGACATGTGACATGCTGCAAGAGACAAGAGACACGAGACATGATATGACATCCAGTGTCTTTCGTTGCTACCAACGATTCGATTTGATCCGCGGTACTTGATCAATTCAATGGATCTTATCCTATCCTAACCTCCGATAAGTCATATTCACGGACCAAACGTTGGCATGTCTTCATGTTTCCTGTAACGCATGTCCCATACACCATATCGCTCAAGTACCCAATAGACTTGGCCGGTATTTCAACTCTCTATCCTCTGCGGGTCTCACCGCTCTCGATGGCCCAAGTAGAGTCCGTCGCTGGCTTGAGCAAGTGTTGAGCCAGCAGAAGTGGACGCTGTCGCCTTCCTGCCCTGCGGAACGCTGTAGAAGGTCCAAGGCAAAAGAATGACTTCAAGAGGTCATGTAAGGTCGAGACGGGTCTGTCAGAGGCCTTTCAACTCGGTTGTTCTAGCCGAGGCAGCGTTTCGGATGGTAAGATGAGAAACGGCTTTGTCCCTTGGTGATGTCCTCCCCTCCGTCTGTCGTGCAGAGGAATTCAAGACGAACAATTGTCCCTGCATTCGTTCCTTTGGAGAACGCAACCCGGGCGGGACGACTTGCTCGAAATTCTGTTGTACCATTCGACGTTGTGGTAGGTCAGTCTGTGGCTTCTGTCGCGGCCACGCGGGGAGTGCAAGACGTCCTTATCGATATTGTGCTACCATCCCAAATCACGTATGCCCATCGTGCCCATGGTAGCTGCTATTCCTGAGTGTGCTCGTAGCATTGGTGTTGTGGTCGTATCTCGTTATAAATGCATCTCGACATGGATGTTCACGCCTTGCGCTGATCCCCATCTTCCATCTGATCGTCCATCTCTTCTTCTATACTCTCCGCACTCAAACCTCTCCTGTGTCCCTTTTGGTCCTTGCTCTTTTCGTTCCCTAGGTCGCCGTCCTGCTCTTCCCGACCCACGCCCAACCCGATGCCGCCGGTCACCAGATCTCGAAAACTCATCCTCCTCGGCCTATCGCGAAGACTGGGTGCTCGTGGTCGATGTTCCCCTCTGGCCCGTCCACCCCAAACGGGCACTTCATGCCACATCCGGCGGCAGATGTAGTACAAGACGTCGTAGAGGATGGCGAGGAGCCAAGGGGCGATGTTGATGATCGCCAGAATCAGCTGCGACTCATTAAAATGAATGTTAGAATCGGCCAGAGAAGGTGGACTGGGAGCAGAACGAAAAACAGGCACGCGGAAACAGAGCCAAAGGCGAACAAAAGGCGTCAACTTACAAATGCACGCACGATCCATGTTTCGTAGGCGGTCAAGTGGGACGGGAGAAGGGAGTACCACGCCATCGTCTTCGTCTGTGTACACTGCGCCGACTCTTTCGACGCACCCGGATTTCACGACTTCGGAGGAGGGTACGGGCTGGGACGTGGTGGCTACGACGTCTCGAGCTCCGACACGGAGGCGAAAATGTCGAATCAGGACACTACTCTGGTGTCTGGGCAGAGGAGCATCGCCAGCGACATGGTTCGACGAGACGCCCCGGACCAGCCGGCTGAACAGTCGCCGCAATGGAATGGGTGGTCGAGGAAGGCACGGGAGGGATTTTCGACGAGTATACGTTTCTTGACAGTTGTTGCGTCTCGACCTTCATATGGAGGCGCACATACTCGACATTCATTACCGAGTTGGCCTGGATGCATAACTTGGGTGTTCTCGTTAGGGTTGCATGAACTATTATGTCCTATTACTCCACAGTACAACTTGTACTAGCATTGGCTGATGACATCATACTAGTAAGGATAACCGCACAAAGACCAGGCTGCGAAATACCAATTCAAGAAAATAGTTGTCTGGTTTGTACGGTTTCGAACGTTTTCATGGAAGAATGATTAAGAGCATTTCTAATACCCTCTATGGTGATTCTTGGAGAATTGCCCTCAGAACCGTGAATATCCCACCCGTGTCCCATGTTGAACAAGCACAAAGACAATGAAGAAACAGACAAAACACTTCTCCCAACTTGGTATCATAAAACTTCGCACATTTTCTTTTCCCCAGTCCTGTTTTCTTTTTTGGTTCCTGTCAAGTCGAAAGCGAATCGGATTCCGAATGAGGAAACCGGAAGAAACCCGGGGCATGTCGCAAGGGAACTCCGAACAGCAATATGCCCACCCTATTCCACTCTACGCCCAACTTCGATCCATCAAGCAGTACATGGCTCGCCATAAAAGGACGACCAAATATGAGACATGGCAAACGAGACCATCGTGTCGTCGTCATTTCATCAAGTCATAAGTCTGCGCTTTTTCTTCGCAGGAGTCACAGGGTCGGAAGCTCGTCCATGGTTGGGATCTCGCATCCGCTGCACAGGTGTCACTCCTTTGTAGTGCGAAGAGGTGTACGGCGAGACATGATTCTTCCTCTTGCGGCGAGACGGTGCTGGTGTTGCAAGAGGCGAACTCAAGTAATCTAGATCCAGATATGACGGCATTTGGCTCATCGCCGCAAAAGCCGGGTCAGCGTTGCGCCGGAATGCCGTGATATTGCCGTTGTTAAGATGAGCGAAATCATTGCTGAGGAGCTCGTGGTTGGGAGGCATGAAGATGGGCGATGTCGGAGCGTCGCTGTCCTCAGAAACACTGTCGAATTGTATCACATCGGTGAGACTGATGACATCTTCCCCAAGCCCATCCGTTTGAAAATCTCCAGCGAGATCGCCCTGGTCAACGGTAAAATCATCGAAAAAGAAGTTGTTGGTAGGGTAGAACGCTTCCAAGGGGCCAACAGCCTGCCCCTGATTGAAAGGGTCATTGATCGCAGAATTGAAGCTAGCAAGCATGATGTCTGCGCTCTGCCCAGTTAAGAGATCAGTAAAGTCACGATCGCCGGCATCGCTCTCCTCAATGAGCTCGGCAAAGCCCACATCTGGACTGGATGTTTGGGACGCTCCGTAGCGACGGGCGAACTCTTCACCCAGCAGATGGGGATTGGTCATGAGGATGATTTTCCCCGAGGAGTCGAGAATACCAGATGTCTTGTCACCTTCGTCGATAAAGATGCCACGCGGCGGGCCCCGACGCCGAGCTGGTTTCTTGCCCGACTTCTTGGATGGCGGTGAAGCCGAAGGCGACGTCTCTTTCTCTTCGTCGGCCGCATGGGGAGTGCTCTGAAGGGCCTCCTCCGGCAAACAGTCGTCGGTCAGATCAGCTGCAGGGTGTTAGTCATCATACACACGGACAAATCACATCACAACATACAATCATCCAGGTCATCGACCAGGACGCCAACGCGTCTGTCAGCACCTTGGTGCAAGAATCCAGAGTCGGGTAGTGCTGAGGGTAGCAGGGCACGAGTAATGGTAGGCGATTCGGACATGCCTAAGAGAATGGTTGGGTCGGCATCGGTGGCAAAATGCACCCGTTTCTCGGGAGCGGTTTCAGTGGCACTGTCGCTACCTTGTGAAGAGGGAAAACGGTAGATGGAGCCATCACTCTCATCTCCAAATCCGTAGGCAGACAAGCCATCAATCTGGTTGAGAAGGAAGTCGGCATCACTCTGACCTTCTTCGGACAGCATGGCAAGCAAATCTTGCTCTTGAAGTTGGTTTCCATCCACATCGTCGTCGGAATCACTAATATCATCGACAGCCCGGTAGATGTCATTGTCGTCGTCTGATTCTGCAAAGACCTTTTCTTCAAAACGCTTCCTGTTTTCTTCGGGGGAGAGGTCGGGGTCTTCGTCATCCTCGTAGTAGTCTTCAAAATCACCGAACATACTCTCTGAGCTGCCAGCGAGGGATACATTATCCCGCGACTTGATTTGTTTTTTGGGCCCCGCCCCATTCAATCTCCGGGAACGAGACGGGGCTTTTACTGCTGGCAGGTCATCTTCATCATCGGCTTCATCCTCACTCTCTTCGTCCGAGGCATCATCTGCAGTCTCGGACCCATACGAGGAGAGATCTTCTCCCGAGGTCGAGCTGTCGGCTTTTTTCCTTTTGCCCGACGATTTCTTTGTCACCGTGTATTTGCGAGGAGGTCTGCCCCTCTTTGGCTTGGGTTGGTAGGTGTCATTGGGGTGTTCTTTGGACTTGAATAATTTGACGGTGGAACCCAGCATAGGCTGGCGGCCCCTCGAGTTGCGGGTAAAAAGCCGGGACATTGTAGTGCAATGGGGCAGACTTTCGGTAGTTGTCAAGAAAGTAGAGTATTAAGAATAAGTGGTAGAGGTTTGGGTGCGATATCAAGGATGGCGGGGGGGGTGTAGGCGGAGGAGGTCGTCCTGGAGGGGGTGAAAATATCGTTCTTAGCACCTGTGTCGCAAGGACAGCTAAGTGCCGTTCAGGTGTGCAAGCAGGGCAATTTCGAGGACAGTAGTGGACACGAGCTCCTACGCGGTAGAGCCTCGAAAGAGTAGATATCGAAACGAGGATTTGCTGGAGCTGCTTGACTGGCCACGAGAGAAGGACCCCCTCCCCAGAGCGGAGAGGGGACCTCCTGGCCGTCTAGAAAGCAGCGAAGGCCATGAGCAAAAGATGATCCTCGAACGATATGACAGGAGATGCTGGGACTCGAATGTTTTGGCAGGTATCAATGGGCTGGGTTGAAGTTGTTTGGGTTGTAAGAAGAGGGAAAGAAAGGGAAAAAAAGGTGAGAAGTCAGGGCTTCAAAAAAGGCTTTGAACTTTGTAGGGCCACTACAACCTACGCACGACGTACGGTGACTGCGGCGGGCGGCGAAAGGGCCCTCTCCACCAGTGGGCGGCGGGCGTCCAGGCGGAAAGCATGCCACTTGTTAGTTAAAGAGACTAAAGGCTAGTCACCTATCGACGCACAGTACCGAGTCGGGTTTACAATTCTGTAACTCCACAGCCTGCGAGTGCGGATCTCAGAGCCTGCACACCGCTATTCCCGGCGCTCTCTGTGACTGGGCCATCGATGAGCCTTCTACATCTAGAGCTACGTAGATTCGCATCATTGGTTGCACACTTGCATCCATGCCAATTGTTGGCATGGTTAGGCGTCTGCGAATCTCTCAGTTCAACGGATCCCTAGTGAGCTCAGAAGTGATAATCATTCCTCTCCGGCCATGAGCCAAAAAAAAGTCAAAAGGAAAAAAAAATATCAGATGTCGGGTCTCCATCAGCCCCTCGCGTGCCTCAGGAGCAACCACCAATCACGGATGCATTTCATGGTCGGCAGTGACTCCAACGGATTCCAATGACTCAATGGGCCGAGAAGCCAAGGAGAGACGCGACAGGGTCACCACGACAGGCCAGTGCCCCTCAGTCCCTATAAAACTCAATTTGTGGGGAGGCGCAGTACTAACGAGGTACACCATCACCCAGCGTTTGGACGATCGAAAGAATGGTATTACTCTGGTTCCTGCTGAGTATTGAGATCATCAAATTGACAATGGCAAGAGTTGTTACTGAGCTTCGCTGCATAGTCGTCGCTGTGGTCGTCACTGATTGTACCTCAAGCATCAATGCGCAGTCTGAATTATCCCAACCTCGTCCGGCCCCTTCATCCTCCAGACACAAACCGCTAGTCGCAAGGGTGAAACAAAGGTGAAAATTCAAGGTGGGAGTAAAAAAATAAAAGAGAACGAGAAAATGCTGGATAGTTCCCCACACGCTCCCATCGGTTTCATCATCTTCATTATTCGGTAGGTTGTCACGCATGCATTCTCCCTGATCAGCCCGACCCAATCCCGATTCATCACGGCGCCTGCGTCGTTGGAGGAACCACCTTGGGCTCCACTTCGACAGGCTGGTCTGATACCTCCACCGCTTCCTTTGCGGCCTGAACCTCCTCTATGCCAGCTTGCACATCTTGAATGGAGGCCCCTTTCTCAGCGGTGGTCGTCAAGTCTTCACCCGGATGCTCTGACTTGTAGTCCACGTCCAGCTTTTGCACCTCCTCTTCTGTGAGCTTGCGTTCTTTTTCTAGCCTAACTTCTCGACCACGTTTGTGACAGTACCAAAAGACAAAGAGTAGCACTACGAAAAAAAAACCCAGGGTCAGTGCCATACTCAAAATTTGCGCTCCAAGGGAATGCTCTTACCAAATAGTGCCAGCGACCACAGCACGTTCATACCCATGAAAGCTGGAAATCGCGCCCGAAGATAGTTCATGATTGATCTGAGCGCGGCTGTGATAGCGGTTGGCTTGCCCACCAGTTCTTTCAGGGACGGGGTCTTGAATCCCATCTTCTTGGCCGCCGCAGCCGCCTTGCCTGCGTTGTCCATGTTGACACCACTCTTCTGGGCCCTTTCGGCCGCTGCAGCCATCATCTCGGGCGCAAACCCTTTCGTCATGGTTTCCGGAAGTCTCTCGATGAGCTTCTGCAGAAAGCTTGGTAGTGAATTGAAGGTCTTCTGCAATTGCCGGTCACCATTCGTCAATAACTTTTCCAGGTCATCGTATGCGGTTGGGACACCGTTGACCAGGTCTTTAAAGATTAGATTGAATTTCTGCAACAGTTCTTGTGTTTCGTCACTAATGGAAAAGACTCGATTGTTAACCGCCGCGAGGTTGAGCCGTTCCAGTACGATGGTCATGTCCTCTTCTTCCTGCCTGGCCTGCTTGACTTCTTCGCTGTCTTCCAACTCCCGCTTTCTAAGGCTAGCAGCGATGTCTTCTAAGCCAGCTGCAGTGGCTTCGTTCTTTTGGCGTTTGACGTCTCGACTGTCACGTCTGAGCCAGCTCCAGGTCGCCTTTGACTTGGACTGGGTGTTATCTGTTGCGTCATTTGCATCTGTCTGGAGCGTTGCTGGCTCTTCGCTGAGCTCACTTGGAGTCTCGGGAGGCAGTGGAATGTTTTGGGCCCCGTCCATAAGAGCGATTTGGGCATCCTTGCCTACCGATGCGGCCCCAGGGCGGGCGGGGAGTGGAGGAGGATTTTCTTGGGATGTGATTCGATCCAGGAACTTCTCATCCTCTTCAGATAGCACCGGGGCTTCTGACCTGCGTGCTGTTACAAGATGGGCCTTGGCCTTGATGTAATTAATGTATTCCATCGCCATGGTGCAGGAAGTCTCAACCACAGGTAAGAATTATGTTAGGTCAAAACCAAGAGGCTTGTGCCTAAGGAGAAAAGAATAGAAAATGGGATTTCGGACAAAGGAATAAGGGTATCAGATTATCATTAGTGATGTATGAGGAAGTTGATACTGAAGCCTTTTGGTCATATCGAGGGGAATGGTGGTGGGTGGGTGGTGTCTGCGCCACAAACGACGTCATGATTAGAACTTGACACAGCCATATCTCTCAACAGCCAATCAGAGTCGCAGTAGACTATCAAGGCTCAACAACGCTCTGGTTGGGAACAGAGCAAAGAGGAGAGTCACAGCTGCGAAATGAAGGAATAGCTCTCCAGTGGAACTTGTCTTTCGGGACTGCAGTGTGAATGGTCTGTAGTGAGCTATGTGTGTTAAAAGGGGTCAAAAAAAGAAAAGGAAAGGTATAATGTGCGCCCTGAAGATGGAGCAAGTCAATAAAGATCGCACAAGTGCCCATTTTGAGACTGTATACATCGCAACAGGACTTTAGCATGCTCAGCCCTGAAGTATATTGTGGGCCGTTTTCGCTGACAGAAGATCCCCTGGTCAACCTTAAGGAGCCATGAAGACCACGAGCCACCAGTGCAGCAGTGACAGTCACCTGCGGTGTTCTTTTTATCGACCTCACCTTCACCTGCCATGCGTGTCACCCCTAACTGCCTTTTGGTGTTTACAAGTGACAAAGCGTGGAGAATTTCAATATTCCTTTCTCAATACCCCTCTTTCTCGTCCCACGCGCTGTGCTTCCACGAACTGTGGAGATATCGACGGCCTTTCTATACAAAGATGCGCGCCGATACCCAATATTTCGAAAGCCTCACGGCTCCTCGCAAGCTGGAGAGAAGAACTCTCGTTTTTCGTGACAAACTCACCAACGAGCAACCCAAGAAAACAGCGCCTGCACTCGTCTTCCGCCAGAGCACTCATCCTCTCCCGTACTTCGCCCATCATCAACTCGATCCCCAGTACTTTCCCCTTGGTAGGTCGACCACCCAATGTCTCTGACGAGGGGAATATATTCCATGCTTTTTCGAGTCTAATGCTCAGCAGATATCGGTCAGCCATGTGGCGGCCCAATAGCCGACAATCGTGGAGCCACGGCCGACAATCAAGCTTGGGACGATGAGGACAGCGATGCGGCAGCCGATCTTGAGTCCGAAGCAGAGGATGACCTGAATGCGGAGGTAGGAATATCTATAACGCATTTTCTCATTTGATTTGGTGTCGCTGATCAGACTGACTAGGGTTCCCATGGTAAGCCCAAACGTCGTCGTAAATTCGACTCTGCCAAAATGGCCAATGCTGGAGATATCAAGAAGATGAAAATCCAGGGAGGCCGCCCTGCCGTTGCGAAGAAAGTCACGGCGGACCTGGACTCCGATGACGAGATGATTGTGCGCATGAAAGAGGCTCGGTTTCTGGAGAAAGACATTGCACAAGCTCTCATCGATCAGGGTCGCACCGCCTACAATCCAAAGACCATCGGCACGCGTTGGCGACGCATCAAGGCAGCTTTGCAGAAGCGACAGGACGACCTACTTGACGCGGACTTGACAGACTGGCACGAAGGGGATGTAGGTTTTGGGGTCACAATTGGGAACGAACAATGACTGACGAAGACACGCAGGATGATGTTCTTCTGCAGGCTGTCATCAAGACCGAGAAGGAAGTGAAGAGGCTCAAAGACGACATCGAGTCGAGGAAGTGGCGCATGGTGGCTGATCAGATGAAGTCATTGAAGGCATGTCTCGCAATGTCCCCGATGCCAGATCTAAGTCAGTACTAACTGTGCGGGTCGCAGCCCGTGGTCAACTTCTCCCAGAACGCCTGTCGAGATAGGTACGAAGCTCTTCAGCATGGCTGCGCAAAACCTACCCCCGAATCGATTGAGAACCCGAACCCTGAAATCCTTGAACGTATTAGATCCCGAAAGGAAAAGGAGCGCAAGATTCGAGAAGGAAACCAGATAGCTGAGCTGGAGCAGAAGAACGTGGAGGCGAATGGCTGGACTTCGAGGATGCGGACCTATTTCTAGTCAACCGAATGGTAGACACCAAACGCAGACAGTTGGAGCGTCTACCAGCTAAAGACCTGGATGAGCAGTGGTGACTGCGCAATCAAGCATGCCAGGCACTCTTGCATCACAACGGCACTTTTGTGCTTTGCCGATATACGGAGGGCTTGCGCATACAATGTCGCCTGGTGAAGTAACTCCCGATACGGCGAATTAACCAGGCTCACATTTGGACAATTTCAGTACTGTCTCGGAGGCGACGACGCATAACCATTGACCTCGGGATACGCTTCTCTGTCATTTTTGGATGTGAACATACACAGAGGTACCAGCGGATGCCGGGAGGATGACAATGTCACAAGCTGTTGATCTGAATTCTTTGAAGCTGTGGCAGCTTGCGCAAGGCGCGTGCGACAGTCAAAACGCGGTCAGCTGACAATGTCAACAAATGATTTAGAAGTCATGGTTCTGCTAATGAAATGGGGGCCTCGAGACCCTCCGCTTCCGCAACATCTCCATCGCTTCGACAAGTCTCTTTCCTGGGGCTGTGTTTTACCGACTCACTACTGCAAGTTGCACTGCATGCATGCCTGGAAGATAGGCGCAGCCTTTTCACTATGATTCGATAATGCATCTCCCCGTTGGTGTGGTTGCCTTCAGCCAAGCCTCGCAACCGCCCTGCGCAGCGCAGGTATATATCCCAAACCTTCCATTCTTGTCTCCCTTCCTTTCCTTTCTTCACGCACCCGAGCAGGCAAAGCACACGCGCGTCCGGCTATCTTTGTTTCGCGCAAAGAAAACCGAACCGTCAAGTCCTTCCGTGTGATTTCCATCGGCTGTTGACCCTCTCTCGAGAGTTTGGTTGACAGGCGTGGGAGTCATCCAGCGAAGACTTGCGCAGCTCCCCATCACATGTCCTTGTGAAGCGTCGCTCTCCCACCGAAGAACACATATCACGCTCTCTACTACAATCACAGGTTCTTCTGCCGTTCCTTCCTTCCTTCGCTCGTGGGTGAATCTCTGGATCTTGACAAGCAACGATCATTGCATTTTGCCTAATGTCGATGCGCTCTTTCGACAACATGTTCAAGCGATCGTTCAATACAAGGGAAGGTCGCATCGTCAAGTCGAAGACCACAAAGACCACTTATCCCGAACACGTGAAGAAGAAGATGCAGGACACTGTGGACGCCGGCTCGCCAGTGGCAAGGTAGGCAGCCTTGAATACAAAACAAGCCAGACATTTGCGGAAAGAGCAATATAAACTGATCCTCGTACAGTACATTGACGAGCCCCATCGTCACGTTGGTGGTGGGTTGTGAGCAGCGTCTCTTCGCTGCTCATGAAGACGTCCTCTGTCATTCACCCTACTTTGCGGCTGCTCTCAAAGGCAACTTTCTTGAAGGCAGCTCGAAGAGGGTGGAACTGCCTGATGAAGAACCCGAAATTCTATCCTGCGTTCTTGAGTTTCTCTACAAGGGTGACTATTATCCTCGCTTGCTGCACAACAAGCGCCGAGATACTTGGGATCTCGAGGACGCCCAGGATTTCATAAAAAATGGTGGCCGCGGAAACAAAGCATCGACAATTTACCTCGCTGACGCCGGTGGCGATGTCTTGAGAGATACCGTGGTGTACTGCGCTGCCGAGAAGTACGGCCTGGAGGAACTGAAACGCCTGTGTCTACGGAAGCAGGGGTTGCAGTCTGGAATCCAAGTCGACGTGATCTTGCGATCAGCTCGATATGCGTATGCGCACACGCCGGATACCGAGTCGCGACTCCGCGCTCATTACCTAGCCCTGATCATTCGAAGTCGCAAGACTTTCAAGAGGAGTGGAACCATGCAGATGGAGATGGAGAATGGGGGCAAATTGTTTTTCGACCTCTTTGTGGCGATGTGCAATCATATCGACGACATTGTCGAGATCAGGTAAGGGATCAACGCGTGATTTTGTGCAGGCATCGGAAATTCGCAGTTCATTGGAACAAAATGCTTACATCTTTTGATCTTGACAGCAACAGCCGGTCTCCCAGAGTCATCTAAAGGGTTGCGCAGACGACTCGAAGTAGGCTCGACGGTCTGGTGCTATGATGTGAGGTAGGACAGTATGTTTACCGGGCCGTTGGAATCAGCAACGAGTCTTGTGGGATCTCGCCTGCTTTGACAGCAGCAACAACTCCGCTTCTTCTCGAGGTTGGCCGACGACACTTGGTGGTTCATCGCAACCCTACTCCTTCTAATGGCCCTGCTTAGGCGCAATTTCGGCTTTCCGCTCTTCCATTGGGATTTTGAGAATTCCAAGGAAATGATCAACTCACACAGTGTGCGATCTACAACTCGCAACTCTTATGTACTTTGGTTGTTTTCTCGACTCTGGTGTCGACGTCTGATATGGTGAAGCTACTTTCAAGCTTGATCCCTAGGGACGGGATGAAAACCTCTATGTTCAGAATAGGAAAATGAGAGATTCGGCCACCTCAAATATCTTGTTTCCTTATGTTGTGCTGTCCTCGAATGCATCAGCATGTGTTGATCAGTGAATATTCAAAGTCCGGGAGAGCATGTGGCTGCAAGTAAGTATTTCCGTTCTTCCTGCCTCCAACCCTTCCATCCTCGAGTCCCCGCTCTATGTCAACCTGGACAACAGGCATTGGACCTTTCTCCCTGTTTTGTTCTTTCGCTTCAAACCAACCATTGATCTGCCTGTATCTGGCTTGGTTTCCTCTTACTTTCTCTACGCGTGAGATTCTATTCTCGACTGGACACACTTCAGAACTAATTAAAGACCGACCTTTTGGTCTTCTGTGATTTACTCATTGTTCTCTCACTTCCACGTCATTCAACCACCATGTCCAACTTGTGGGACAAGTCTACTTTAACAGCCGAAGAGCGGGCTCGACGATACAACCAAGAGGCATTGCTGGCATACTCGGACGGTTCGATAAATGGTGATGAAGCCAATGAGAGCATATCGAGAAGCAGAGTTCCACGTCATCCGTTTCCACAACCCAAGCGACGCAAAACATCCACAACGGTGACAGCGGAGCAAACTTCGTCTTTAGAATCTCCGAACATGTCAACATCATCAGGCCCTGCACCAGTTCGGATCAAACGCGAGGCCGAAGCACAAGCTCTGGAGAAGTTACAGCAAAAGCCACCTGAGCAAAGAGTGAAGGTCTACGTAGGGAAGAATAACACCGAAATGGAAGTGAGCCTCGAAGACCTCGAAAAAGCCCCCGTGTTGAAGTGCCTGGTCCGCGAACTCGGCACACCCAGTCCATACATTATGCATCCAGGACTGCTGGCTGTCGATGCAGACCAGTTTCGTGCGGTTCGCGAGTTTCTTCTGACGGATGAATACATGCCCGCACTTGTGAACCATCCACATGGGGAGAATGTCCTTCCAAAGCAACTCGACAACTGCGCCACTGTCGACCACTACAGAAACGAGGCACTAAGGAGTGGAAAGTTGTATGTCATCGCCGAAAGACTAGGGATGAAAAGCTTGCAAGACCTCGTTTTTCGGAAGATCACTCAGGCGCAGTTCCATCCGTACGGGCCCCAATGTCTCCTTGACTTGGCTATGATCATTTTTTCGCGACCCGATGCGGGTGACTTGAACCCAACAGAAAATCCGAACAAATCAGAAAGAGAACTAGAAGGAATTGGCGAGAATGAACAAGGGGATGTTCTCGAAGAATGGCTCATCAAGTCGATAAGGGACCAGTTTCAGCGGACTATGATCCATCATTCTCGACATTTCTTTCGTGTCTCAGAGCATGGTGCATGTAGGAAGAGAGGATTTGGTCCCAGAGTCCTAAGAAGTAAAGTTGAGGATTGGGAAGCACTCGATCCAGGTGTGGTCGCGATTGAAGACGATGACTGAGAGGTTGCCTTTGATATATTGAGGGCGTTTGAGAGACAGGGTCTACAGTACATACCCCTGGCTCGCCGCTACACACCTGACTTTTTCGGGGCGAGGAGCGAAGAGCAACACTCTATCTGTTTATCCGCATCTGGTTTATCTGATGTCTTGCGTGGTTTCGACATATGGCGAGGGAAATAGGCGCTATTTGCATCAACAAATATCAGGGTGCTGAGAGCTGGGAAGGCAGGGAAGAATACTCCCACCAGACGGATGGCAGCCTTGTCGCGAACATGGCACGTGCCTGGCTGACATTAGTTAGGCGTGTCAGGCTCCGTCACGCCCGTACTTGGCGTTCTCGGATAGGGGTTACTCCGGATCATGACCTCGGTAGCTACGATCGTCGTGCCTCCACATTTTTGTCCTCGCTTGATCAACCCCGCCGTTAACTTCTCCTTCAATCCCCCCGCGGCCTTGTTTACCAATGATGCCAAATGATGCGTGCCTCTATGATGACGCGTGCTTTGAATCTTTGGTCTTTTGAGTTTCGCCATCAGCTCCCAGAGCCAGGCTTGAATTGTAAGACGTACATCACGAAAAGAAGAGCCAACCCAAGGGGCTTTTCCTCAATCTGGACAGCCTCTTGGATGCCTCAGTATCTCCAATCCTGTAGGCCATGACTTGTCCACTTGCCTTTTGCCCGTCCTGTGCGACCCGAGGCTCCATCTGCTCGGCATTTTGGGTTTCTCGGATCTACAATCTCCATTGTGTTCGTCCCTTCCAAGATAATGGGGAAGGACTAAGAAGGCGCACCTGCCCCTCCTCCACCCCTCGTTCTCTGGCCAACCCGTGCACAAGTCGATGACCGAGTCAGACAAAGATAAAATCTACTAATGTCGCTCGTGCGGCCTTCTCTTCTACCTCCTTCTGCTTCTCTACTCTACCCTGTACCCGTTCCACCGACCTACTGAACAGTCACAGTCTTTGCCGCCATGAGTGATCCCGCGCCGACTTTCGATATTCCCAAGGAGTGCTGGGGCGCTGTTGTGGTACGTGACTTGCAACGAACCAGCTTAGTCCAGGCTCTCACACAACTCAACAGAAAAATGAGGGACCCGACTTCTATGTCGAGGTAGAGAAGGTGCCTGTACCTGAAATTGGTGCGTACACAGCCTGTCGAACCCTTGCTAATCTGACTCAAATGTGCTGACTCGCGACCCTTCCGTGCAGGTCCCAATGATGTCCTGATCAAACTCAATGCCACGGGTCTCTGCCTAAGCGATGTCCACTTTATGCTCAACGACTGGGGCACCGCGAAGATGTCCGACCTAGGGGTCAAGTGCGCCGGACACGAAGGAGCTGGAGTGATTGTCAAAGTGGGTGAGAACGTCACGGCATACAAGGTTGGCCAGCGGGCCGGCTACAAACCGATCCAAAATGTGTGCCATTCCTGCGAATACTGCAAGAGCGGCAGAGAGACATATTGCTTCAAAGCCGTCTACACTGGCGGCCACTGCGACGGTGGGTACATGCTGGCGTGCTTGCGAACAGAACATATATTAATGCACCTGCAGGGTCATACAAGCAGTACGTGGTTTCACCAGAGAATTATACAACCGTAAGGGCCCACTCAAGACGTGAAACATATCATAGGCTAACTCCCCATCACAGCTCATTCCCGACGTAAGTCCGGCTATGCATCCTCCCTGCCTCTACGTGTGTTGACCCTTCCTAGGGAGTATCAGACTATGTCGCCGGTCCCGTGATGTGCTCCGCCTCGACAATTTACTCCTCGCTCAAGGAATCGGATCTGAGACCGGGTCAATGGGCCGTCTTTCCTGGTGGTGGTGGCGGTGTTGGTATTCAGGGTGTTCAACTGGCTGCCGCAATGGGTATTCGGCCGATCGTGGTCGACACTGGAGACGAGAGGAAAAAGCTCTCCCTGCATTATGGAGCTGAACATTTCATCGACTTTAAGGATGGAGACCCGGTAAAGAAAGTTCTTGAAATAACCGAAGGAGGAGCCCATGGAGTCATTGTTACTGGTATGTCTCGCCGGACACATTGCGACCTTTTCTATGGCGAGTAGCTAACAGCATCGACAGCTGTACAAGCGTACCCCATCGCACTTGACTACCTCGGAGCTCGAGGAGGTGGACAAGTCATGTGGTAAGATATATTTCGCTCCAGCAGGTCTAACGCACTGGCTGACGCATGCATAGCATTGGCATCCCGCCGAAAGGAAAGTATCACATCGACCTGGACGCATCAAGGCTGGTGTTCCGCAATCAGTCCATCAAAGGAACTTTGGTCAGCAGCTTGGCCGATATCGACGAGACACTGGACTTTGCCAAACGAGGTATGTGATGCGCGGATGTGTGTGCAGTGGTGACGAGGAGGCTGAACAGAAATGAACAGGGAAACTTCGCCTCGAGCCCACCGTGGTAGGGTTGAGCAAATTCAACGAATCGGTTCAGAAACTCAAGAACGGACAAGTAGCAGGGTAAGTTTTCGGGCTTCGGCAGGCAGGGCAATCCAGAGTGTTCACTGACGAGTACGCAGGCGAATTGTGGTTGACTTCAACCTACCGTGATAAAGCATAGTTTCTGATGCAGGGTCGCTTCTGACGAGGCTGGAAGCAGATTGCAACATGCCCACCTCGGACAGGGAGAGTGGTCTGAGAGCCTGGTGGGAGACGGACACAAGTGCGCTGGCGAGTCTATTGGCTGCAGTTTCTATACCGAGGGCCTGTGGCTGCAGCAGTACTGGGCGCATTCGAGTAGAAAAGTAGACGCGTGCTTGTAGTGTCACTCGGTAGCGAGAAAAGTAAAGAGAAGGTACCTAGGAGACAGTGCTTTGTGGCTTCTACCTTGATGCAGTTCCTCCCGGTGCGGATTTGGCGGCAGTTGCCGTTCAGCCAATAAGATACAGAGATGACCGAGTCCACCTGTTTCCGCAAATAGATCAGCCAATCATGACCAGCTCTACGCGCCGACCGGGTTTGAGGCCATTGAGACTCCACCGTATTGCTTTCCTCCTCGTCTCTTTCTTCTATCGTGCTCTTCCTCCTCACCTCCAGACCAATGTCCACAATTTCCACCCTCTCCCCTGCTATTGGTTTGTCTCTCGCCAATGCATTCATTCAGCGTCTTCACAGGTGTGATAGATCTTCATGATCTGGCATAACTTCTATCTTGAGCCGCTAAACGCCAGCCAAGGTAGATTTTCTCCCACCGGTCACCCATTGGGCCGCTTGCATCATGCGAAGAGCTCCCGTTTTCTGTGAGTGCGCCCGGTGCTCATCCTAGGGGCAATCGTGGTCGTTCATTTTTGTCCCGCTCACATCCCCCTTCTTGAATATCTTTCTTGCTCCCCTTCTTCTGTCCTCGTGTGCCTGGTGTGCTGTTCGTAAGTTGTTTCGAGGCAGTGTGCTGTGTTGTGCTCTGCTGTGCTGTGCTGTGCACCGTGCATCTTATTTTTTTTACCCTTTACACTTTAATTCTCTGTCCTTTTTCACGCTTGTACGCAGCAGGTCTGCTCCCTTTCGAGTTCTGCTGGGACCAGCACGGTCAAGTACGCTGCGATCAGGCATCCAGCATGGCTACCACATCCGCGTCAACTCCAGCCCTCCAAGGCTTTTCACTCTTTCCGACGACAGTCCCCAAGATATCGATTCCAAACCCACACAAAAAGAACCCAAGCCTACACAGTATCAGTGTCGTCACCTCGCCGGACAGCGCGTTTTCGCCCAATGCCGAGTCGGTCGTGATCAAAATGGAGGAGGAACGGCCGCCTCTGCCTCGACTCCCAACCCGCCTGAGCGAGCAGCAGCCCATGCGGGAAACTACCCCTTCTCCGGAAGACATCGGACGGGCAGTGAGCACGGTATCGCCGATCGATGGGAAGACGCCCACTCAGCCCGTCCACCCTTCTGCTGCAGCGGCGGCGTATACCCCATCGTTATACCAGTCGCCCGACTTTCGTCAAAAGTCATCTTCGCAAGCCTCATCGTCACCAGGGACAGGATCAGCCACGACATTGGTGGCAGCACCAGCTTCCACCGTGTTCGTCCAGGTTGCGCCAAATGACAAATCCCCGATCGGGCCGTCGCCAATCGTGCCCATCCGCTCCATGTTCCCCGTCTACGACCCTTCTGCGCCTGTGGTCACTCTGCCAGTGTTCGTCCCGCAACCCCCGCCGCCGGTGCGAATCTCCGGCATGCCTCTTTTCGCAGGCATACCACCTTCGAGGGAGGACTACCGAAGAAGCAGCCTTTCGATCCCATTCAACATGTCAGCCATGGCAGCTGCACAGAGGACGGCGCCGGCGAGTGTTCTCAACTTTCCGTCAGACGTCATGAGCATCAGCGTCGGTCCCCGCATATCGACGCAAAGGGAGCTCGAGAAGTTGTGGGAAGCTTCTCACGGGACGGAACCGGCTTCGTCGATCAAGTCTTTCGATCTCGAGATGGCACGGTAGATGCGCGCTCTCCACACGTTTTGTTTTTCATATCACGCTAATGATGGTGCGCAGGACCGAGGAAGCAACATTTGTATTTGGCTCCCACCCGTCTCTGCCCTTCTACACCCTCCAAACGTACGACACGAATGAGATCGCCATCTCAAAAACCTGCCCCAGCAAACCCAAGTCCTCTTCAGCCGGGGCTGAGAGCCCAATCACCCGCGACGTCGTTCTCTGTCCGCTGGAGCCAGGTCCTCGCCGCCTTCCGCCCAATGACGGCCTCGTGGCCTTCATATTCCCCAAACTGGCGGCCCTCCTCGCTATAAACCAATCAGCCGCTCTCGCACGACAGCATAACCTCGCGCCCACAGACAGAGACGAGATCGAAGCGCAGGCGGTCCGTCGGGCTGCCCAGCAAGAAGCCTGCCACTTGCGGTTCAATGCGAGCGGCGGATTCTACGAACTGGAACACCCGGCCATAGGGCGGGGTGCTATGGGAGGGGATTTCGCGATGAAAAGCCCCTCTCTGAGCTCGCCGACGACGATCAAGAGCATTATGGGGAAGCCTGTGTTGCATGTGACCATTTCTAGTGACGGCCCTCTTCCTACTATCAGTGTGATAGACCCCAACGCTTCGCGACGGACCGGCGGGATCATGACGCCCACCACCACGGCTCCATCCTCTGCAGGAGCTGGCATACGGCGGTTGTCGACGCTTCCACTAACTGAAACGTCGTCGCCTTCGTCAGAGTTCTCGACCCTCGCGACCCTTGATCTGACCTCTGAGATCCTCCATGTAGATGCCAACACCATTCTCGACCTTATGCCCAGCCTGTTCAGCATCGACTGCATCGTCTCGGCGATTCTCTCCGTCGCCGTGGCAGACGCGACCACGAATGCGGTGCTGGGAAGCATGGAGATCTGGAAGCCTAGACCGGCCCCGACATCTCGTCTCGGAACAGGAACCAGAAGCATCCACACCCGGGCCGGCAGTGTGAAGAGCCACGTGGGCAGTGTCTTTTACGCGACCATCGCGGAGCGGGAAGAGGCCGAGGAGGAGGCCAAATTGATGCGGCGGGCCCACGAGGCCGACCTCCGCACGGGCGGCTACTCGTCATCGAGATCCAAGTCCAAAGGGTCGCGGATGTGGTTTGGGCGGTTGTCGAGCAGCAGCGCCACGACGACCGACGACGACTCCGAGGGCGTCTCGGAGAAGAAATCTCGGAGGAAGAGGAAGTCCAAGACCAAGACCAAGAAGATCGTTATGCGCGAGTTCGACCTGGAGAAGCTGGGCCACTACCAGTCCGGCGACCGCAAGGGCGAGGAGTTACCCGCCGTCACGAGGGGAGCGCTCAGCGGGCTGATCATGGTGTTGAGACTGGTCGTCTGGCTCCTCACCACGGTCGTGCAGGTGCTGGCTTGGGTGCTGGTCCATGTAACGAGGGGAGTGACCAGTGAGAAGTTCTGAGGGGTCATTCCCAAGGTCCTAGCCAGGTATAGACAGAGCCGGTCGACTCCGCCAACTCTTTTTTCTTGTTCATTTCCTTTTCTTGTTCCTATTTCCCAGACTTGGTATTTTTTGAGAGACGGCGAGATCATTCTGGCTGGGGCGTTTATCAAAGCGGCGGCCTGTGTCGCCCCTCTCTTGCTTGGGGAATGGATGCTTTGCAACTGCGTGCGTGATGGTGATGGTGATGGCGATGGCATGCGCAAAGGCACCAGATCTGGTTGGCTAAGATCCCTCTGTGTCAGTTCACACGGGGAGCATTTCGAGCGGGGTTTAGTTCACCACGCTGGATCATATTGAGGAGAAAGTAATGGATGACGGACATGGCTGGATAAAAATGCGGATGATGATAAGGGATCGGATCCATGTAACAGAAGACATCCAAAGGAAATACCAACCCAGCCAGCACACAGGGATTGACAATGATGATATATGTGAAATACGGATGTTGATGTCAGTGTGGGTGTGGGTGTGCAGGCAGATTAGTTGAAATCGCCAGATCTCGAACGAACTCACTCTTACCGGAACAAGCCTCTTATTCTTCTACAGTCTCTTCTTCTTCTTTCTTTCTGCGGGAGTCCAGTGCAATGGCCATGTCGAACGTCAACGTCAATGAAGAACAGTGAAAGTGGATGCCTGGATGGATGGTCTGAACTGCTTCACCCAACCAGCCGAACACGAAACAGTGAATTTATTGATCAGGTGAATCACTTCACTTCGGCTCTTTGCCTGACCTTTCTTTCTTGATGTTCTCTTTCCTGCGCCTTCACTTTTATTTCTTCAGATAACACACGCCCTACAAAACAAAGGTAGATGTTGGTTCAGTCACCTCCACCGTCTGCGACAAATTGAAAAACAAGAAGCGACGAGTCAATCAAGGCGGGCATCGGGGACGTGTCTCTCACCTTACATCCATCCCTTCGGTATACACCCTTCTCACGCACGGCCCGACGAACCATCAACGACCCTTTGTTCCTTGACTGTGTTCGTCGTTTTCGTCATCATTGGCACCACACAAAGCGAAAGCTCTGAAGAAAAAAAAATGAACGCTCACGTCACCGAGGACGACGACGACAATAGCGACCTCCTCGGCGACGTGGCAGGCCACATATCTGAACACTCAACAGACGAAGGTAGCGACTCTGAAGAATCCCATGCGGGTGAGCCTTCTTCGACACGAACACGTCGACGCCACCCGGGTGGTGACGAGGACCCGGCAAAAGCTCGACTCCTGGAACACCTGCAGTCACAGCTACACAGCCTCACGCTCGAAGCCGAGACGGTCCTCTCCCAACAGCCGCGGAGCACACAGACGACCCTGGCGGCGCAGACCAAGGGCCTCTTTGACGGGTACAAGCACTATGGCTCCATGGCGCGGCTCAAGGTCGGGATCGAAAAGTTCTTCAGAGTAGGGGACGAGAAGGGCAAAGTGTGTTTTGAGAAGGAAGAGCGAGAGGAGGACAAGGAAATCATCACCAAGGACGGTCAAAAATCCGCGACCGCATCATCATCATCCCCCGCTGCCGCCCCCGAGGCCAAAAGACCGGCTCATTATGGCGAGGCGTTCATGCTCAATGGGACCGAAGACGACGACATGCCCAAATTCGACGCAAAGCTGGCATTCCCCACGACGGCGACGCGCATCGCGCGAGACCCCGAGACGGCGGACACGGAGACAGACACGACCATGCACCCCCTGCGGACGACCGACCCGGACTCGGTACCCTACGTGACGACGCTGCCGTGGGACCCAATCGCCACGAAGATCAGCTGGCCGGACGACCGGACGTGGCCGCCGGGCATGCTGGGGAACATGAACACGATCCTGAGCGTCGAGGACGCGGCGGCCCGCGAGCGCCTCTTCCACCACGTGTCCAAGTACGGGCCCGCGCCCGTGTTCCGGGTCGGTATCGCCGAGCACCTGCGCAGCGAGTACGCGACCGTCTTCGAGTCCGGGCGCGACCACTACCTGGGGCTGACGCCCGAGACGCGCATTTTTCTGCGCGGCGTGTACAGTCGCCAGCGACACATCAACCGCGCCGAGCGCCGCCTGCTGGCCCTCGCGTGCCGCGTCGCCCAGGACTCGGTCCAGATGTTCTGGGAGGACGCGGCCGACGCGCTGCGCGGCTACGACGCCATGCGCATCTTCATGGCCGCCAGGGAGGTCGAGCGCGACGCCGAGGCCAGAAAGACCCAGGCCGACAGGCGCAGGGCCGACGTGCTCAAGGAACACATCGACCGGTTCAACAGGGGGTTTGGCTCGGCGGGTCGCAATGCTGGATACTCGAGCGCCGAACCCGCCCAAGTTGCGACACCGTCCGGCGAACCTGCGACAAAGGCAACAGCCCAGGCTGGTGGTCATTCTGAAGAAGAGACTTGACGCACTGCGTGGGATAGGTGGTGTGGGGATATACTGCGTTACCCTCCTCCGTTCACACCTCATACTTTGTGGTATGCATCGGCTGTAAAAAGGCAAGGGAGGAGGGAGTTGTTAAATCATCTGGGTGTGAAGAATAGGAACCGAAACGGGCTGCGATCGGACATCAAAGAATTTCCCAATCAGGAAACCAGATCAGGTTAGCTAATTAGTTACTCCCTATGTATCAGGAAGAAAAGCATGGCATGGCATTCTGGGCCATAATTACGGGCCACAGCACCTATGATTAGGTACCTACATGCATGTTGATTTATTGAAGCAGCCAACCCCCGGCCCCCTATCTCATCTTTCCGGCTTTAATCTTTTTCTCGAGCCTTTGTCACTTGACATGATTTTTGGTTTTTGCTACCACTCCTGGTGGAAAGAAATCATTACATAACCACTGTATTATTATATTACTAGGTGACCGGTTGTATTTTTTTTCTGCACCTTCCCCAAAAGAAAAAGAACAATTCCATGTAATAATAGATAGATAGTTGATGAATAATGCCGAGACGATTCTAACCTAACACTGCCGGTAAAAAGGCCCTCTCTCTTCCCCTCCGTTCCTCCCTTTCCCCCGCCCTCTCTGTGTGTGGTTGTCTTATCGGGTTCGTGTGTCTGTGGGTGTCCAGGTATTGACATTCTCGATTGCACCAGGTAGCTTGTAGGTCAACCTCACAACAAGGCAATCGCGCCAGCAACACCCACCACGGCGGCGATCATGCCGGGCGCTGCACTCTTGATCGCGACGCCAACGCCGCCGGTGTAGGTCGCGTTGTATGGCCCCGTTGGCTTGGAGGCCACGGTGGTCATCATCGTCGTCGTCGTGGTGCATTGGGTGGTTGTCACCATGCCGTCCGAGCCTGAACCCATCGCACCGGACGTGGGGGTGTCTGTGACACTTGCCGTGAGGGTGGTCATGCTGTCCGTGGCGTCGGCGACGCTGGTCACAGACGTCAATGTCCCTGGGACAGTGGTGGTCGAGACCCCGTTGGAGGCGTCACCGTCGGTCGGGCTGGCCGTTGGGGTGGCACTGGCTGTGTCTTCTGCACCGGTGGTAGGGGCCGAGCTGGATGAAGAGCTTCCGCCCCCGAGGGCGGCACCGCAGAAGGTTTGGCCGAAAACCAATGCCGCTGGGTTCCGTTGTCAGTATATTTTGCTCCGTTCCCTTTTCTCGCAAAAATGGACCACAAGGGTTGGGGGGAGTTACTCACCCTGAACATCAGCTGGGGAGCACGTCTGTGTGACTGCAGTAGTGATGGCACTGATGAAGGGTGCCGAGCTGCAGATACAGTTCTGGTCGTTCACGGGACAGCCTGAGGAGGCCAAGGCAGCGTTGGCAGCATCTTGCTGTAGGTCATGACACATTAGAGATGTTTGTTTCAGACTGTGGGGATTTTGACAGATACTCACTGCACAAGCTGGCAATCCGCTCAAGGCGCTGGTGTCTGCCGGGGTCTGAGGCCTCGCGAGGGCGACAGCCGAAAGGAGCAGCGGGAGCTTGAAGATGGCACAATGCATTTTGAATGACGAAGCAATGTAGAACTTCTTTGGTCAACTGGAAAATGTTTTCTTCTTCTTCCAGAGGGATTCAGATCAGAAGCAGGGATAGAATGCCACGATGGATGAAAACGAGTGGAAGGCCTTTGGCTGTGACAAAGAAATATAGAGACAAGAAACCCCAAACACAAAGGAAGACGCGAACGAGGAGAGTGTCGTGGGAAAAGGGAAGACGACAGCAGCAGATCTCCCCATCTATAAAGATCTTCGATTCAAGTAGAAATTCACTGATTGCGGTCGAGCACCAAGTGGAATGTGGGCTGTTGTTTTTCTGAACTCGGTAGACAAGGACAACGCATGGAATGTGGCCTTGTTATATTACATTACCTTGAACAGAGCGTCGCACAGGGCAGAGCGGAGATGAGATGAGCATGTCATAGCTCGAAGCTTGACTGTTGTCTCGACAGCGGTGTAGTAGCAGACGTCACTCGTGCAGAGACCATATTGATACAAAGAATCGTGCATGGAGATGAGATGCAACATACTCCAAGAGGGAGAGGACGAAGGGAGTTGGGAAGACAAAAGGGACTGCGGAACGGCCAAATGTTGATCCGAAGAGCCTCTTGCTGAGTTCATCCAGCTAGCTACCTTTCACCTTTGCGCTTTATCTTCTGTAGTGCAACACCGCATGCTATCCGAGGCTGGCATATCGTCTGTGAAACAATGGTACGGGACAACTCGGCAATGATATTAGATAAGAACTATGGCATTGTACATCTGCAGCTCCGGACTAGCACCCTCACCTCAAGCCTGAGCATCCGTGGTCGGCGCGTCCCCCGTAGTCACCAACTTGGGCCCCTTTGGTCCAGCCTTGCCGGTGAAATTTGTGTAGATATGCCACACTGACCCATCATCGTCTGTCTCGGTCATGATGACACTGAGATTTGCGGCCGTGGGAGACAGGTGCCCGACGAGGGTCCATTTGTATTCGTCAAAGTAGCCCTTCATTCCCGGCCAGACTGGACCGCTGTCCCAACAATGTTTGCCGGGGACGCCGGGAAAGTCGAGCTCGTTGTTGTCTGGCAATTGCCCAAACCAGTAGCCGGCGATGTCGTAGCCATCTCCAGCTTTGGTCGCGTTGATCTGCCAGCCTTGGGGTTGGTCGTACCATTCGTCCGACGAGGACTGGAGGGATACGCTGATGTTGTCGTTTGACTGCTCAGGCATGACAAAGTAGAAGGTGTTGTTATCATACTTGGTCCGGTCGAGCGTTTTGTTGCCGGGAACGGTCATGCCGCCAATGAGCAACGAGTTTTTCAGTGGTTCCCAGGTTGTGTCCGGGCATTCAGACGTCGGTCCGCCAGTGAGGGTGAGCTGCGAATGCCTGTCAGATTGTGCCTCGACAACGACACGTTCTCGCGAGGGAGCCCTTACTGTGGTAGTGCCGTTAAACCATGCAAGATACGGCATCATAGCATCATCAATAAATGCATCACAGTTGAAATCATTGGAGCTCGCGCCTCTATCGGTGAACACGGTATATCCTAGAGCAGAGCGTCAGTTGTCTTCGCTTGCGCACGAGGACGGGGTGTCTTACTGCCACAATCCTGACCAAGCACTGCCGTAGAAAGAGTGAGGCCCACGAGTACTGCATGCTTCATAGAATAAGTCATCTTGTTGGCTCAAAGGTAAAAAGCCTCGATGGTCAGAAAGTGTGCTTGCCTGAAATTTAGAATGCTCGACGATGGGAAGAGTAGGGCAAAGACGAGGTATTTATCCAGTTTTGGGGCTCTACCATAGGGATATTGTGTCCGAAGCAACGTGACAGAACGGCCAGAGCTCAGCCGCAACACCAACATTCAACTCGTTCCACCTTCGGCAAGCATCGATACCAGCGCTGCAAGACGATATCTCGACGGCTTCAGAGGCCCCCCGATTCGGTAAGAGGACCGAACACGGGGACCGGAGGAAAGCTAAATGCGAAGAGGCGGTCCCTCAGATGATTTGGGGCTTTGATACACTGACGATCAAGGACTAGATGGGCCAAAAGTCCACAACCGGATATTCAATGCTAGCGAACATAGTTTGGTACTTTGCAACACAATGGCAGGTCTCGCCTATCAACAATTAGTCTTGACATTGGCGCATTCGCTTGCTTAAACTCTGAGGGCGAAGCTGGAGCAAGTAGGGCATTATCAAGCGAGCGTGTCGACAATTTACTGCATCGTCGGTCCTTGGATTCAACCGTAACTGTTTGCGACTAGTTTCCTCCGAAGCAGTACGAACAGGTCAACTCCAGAAGTCCAATGTGGCTAAGGCGCAGCTCTTCTGGGTCACATCACCGGTCCAAGCTTGCTTGAAAGCAAGGTCAATTTGTTTTCTCGACAAGCTTCACCAAGCGAATTGCTTGAGGAAGCTAAGAATTGTGCTATGATGGTGCTGCATTGTGGAATTCCGCCCCGTAGGGCTGATTCGAGGAGCAACTTCAGAGCCGCAACTGTCATTCGCGGCTAAAAATCGAGACGGCTGGTGACACGAGGCAAGCAGTCACATCATTGGGCGAGCTGCTTGAGTCCTGTCAGTCATGTGCTGGAGACAAAGTTTCTTGCGTTGTCCAGTCCAGTTATGGGAGAGATTCCGTGGCTAGGAAAAGAGAAGGGACTTTTGGTGTTAATACGAGAAGCTGCGCATGCCTAAGTAGCTGAAGAGAGACATGGAAGAGCAGTAGAGGGACAGCAAAAGAGTCCTTGGCTCGTATTCGCTTCCACAATGCACGGGGCGAGAACAAAGATGGTGGTCTGGTCGATTGAACAGTTCGTGAAGACTTGGGATCATGTCAGGCTCGGGCTATCCAGCTAGCTTCCTGAGGTGCGTTTCTTGAAGGCTTTGCGGTTCTAGAACGTTGGTGCGCTATCATGAAGTGTGGAGGAATAATCAATGGAGAAGCCAGTGGTTCACTTGAGGGCAAGTAGGCCGAGAACGAGACGGCGTTGAGGAGTTACCAAAATGGGAGTGACACCGGAACCATTGTTTTTCCGGAGATGTGTCATTCCACGTGCCCGCCACCACATGTTGAGAAAGCTATGAGTCCCAGCAGCTTCGTGTTACAAGCAAACCAGTCACCCGGTGCTATACTCCGAGAGGCGTCTGATGGAAAATGTCAGACCACCTAGAGCCCGACTATCTGGCAGACATTGGTACTTGTAGAGGTAAGAAAGAGGTGAGCAAGTTTTTTCTCAGACAGGCATGGCAGGCCCTAAGATTGGCCGCGTTGGCAGTTGTGGGTCTTGAAGCCCGAAGACGCCCTTCGAGGTTCCCCTATAAGCCTCTCACGCCTCTTCTGTGTCTAGATGGAAGAACCCGATATCAATTAATGATTCCTTCCATGTTGGGTGGTTTTCAGCGCTCGATCTCTCCCTGAGCGTCATAATTCGCATGGCATCAATATTATCATCACCTCTGCTGCAGACTCTTGTCGCTCTCTGCTTGTGCGCAGTCCAAACCACAGTCGCCCGAACCGTGACCTATGACTTCAACATTTCATGGGTAGCCGCCAATCCTGATGGCTTCAGTCGGCCAACTATCGGTATCAATGGCCACTGGCCGCCTCCCACCATAAGCGCTGACCTGGGCGATACCGTCGTGGTCAATGTAGTCAATGCGTTGGGAAACCAGTCCACCTCTCTACACTTCCATGGCTTGTTTATGAATGGAAGCAGTGAGTTGGATGGGCCTGCTCAAGTCAACCAGTGTCCCATTACCCCTGGATCGACCTTCACATATCAGTTCAAAGTATGTAATACACACATTCCACAGGGAACATCCCCTTATTAAACTACGTGTTTGCGACTTTATAGGCTACCCAGCCTGGCTTATACTGGTACCACTCCCACGTTCAGGGCCAGTATCCCGACGGCTTGCGAGGACCACTCCTCATCCGCGACCCGGATCATCCATATCGCGGACAGTATGACGAAGAGTTGCTGCTGTCCGTCTCGGACTGGTACCATGACGAGATGGCACTCCTGGTCCCCAAGTACCTGCATGGCGGGGGCATGATGTCGCAGGAACCTGTGCCGGACGCCAACTTGCTGAACGATACACAGAACCTCCATATCCCCGTCATACCTGAACGGACGTACTTGGTTCGTCTGGTCAACATGGCCGCGTTCGCGGGTCAGTACTTCTGGATTGAAGATCACTCGATCAAGATCATCGAGGTGGACGGCGTCTACACTAAGCCCGCTGAAACTGCCATGATATACCTCTCGTCTGGGCAGCGCTGCAGCTTCCTCGTCACCACCCAGGCTGAAACGCACAGGAATTATCCCATGGTGGCTTCCATGGATCCCGTATGCCCATTCATCACTCTCTCTTGCTCGGGTTTCGACTAACAAATCTTTCGCAGACCTTGTCCAAGATACGTAGTAGCGCAAGCCAGAACGTGACAGGATGGCTGGTCTATGCGCCCGATCAGCCACTGCCACAGCCTCAGGTCATTGACTCTTTTGATCCCTTTGATGATGTGACGTTGGAACCATACGATGAAATGTCCTTGCTTCCTCGACCAGACCAGAGCATCGTCCTGAGCCTGGGAATGTCACATGCTGGAGGCATCAAGTAAGCGCCGCCCGTTCTTCACTGCTCGGGTCTATCTATGCTCGGACAAGTAGCTCACTCTGTGTCCAGATGGTTCTTCAACAAGACACGATACGCAGCCCCAGAGATTCCGTCCCTTTACACAGCTTTGTCCAGTGGCCCATCCGCAACAAACGACTCCATATATGGCTCCACAACCAACCCTTTTGTCCTGCAGCACAACTCGGTCGTGGAGATCATCCTCTACAACCACCATATGGTCCGCCATCCTTTCCATCTGCATGGCCACAATTTCCAAGCCGTCTACCGTTCTGCCCCAAAGGCCGGCAGCTTTTTCACCAGTGGTCTCGTGGAGGAAGACTATCCGCGGACTCCGATCAGGCGAGACACCCTCTTGCTGGAGCCCGGAGGCTTCATGGTCTTACGATTCAGAGCCGACAACCCTGGCGTCTGGCTTTTCCACTGCCACATGGAATGGCACGTAGAAACAGGTCTGGTCGCGACATTGATCGAGGCGCCGCTAGAGCTGCAGCTGCAGCATAGGGATCGCCCGTTACCCGCGATCTCATGCAGCTCTCTAGAGAGCGACCAAAAAGAGCAGCAGGCGGGTGTGCCTGAAGAGGAACAACACGAGCCTACTCCCGAATCCCCAGAATCGACAAAGGCTACCAGAAGGTGAGATGGGCCAACCCACTCCTAACTCCTTTTGAGCTTTTCATATGATCTACTTCCAACCGTTTCCCAGGATGGAATCGCTCGCTAACATTCTCCTCAATAGCTCCATGATCTCCACGGCCGTATTGATGATGGTTGTCTTCATTGTTGCGATGGCCGGCCTCACTTTCACCGTCAAGCTTTGCCGCAGGAAAAGGGGTACTTCGCCAATCCAGCCAAATTCCTCAGCGATGCCCGACGTCGAACAAGAACGTCTCCTCGAAAGTTCCTCGAGCTGGGAGAATATGCATGTCTTTGAAGAGGGCGCGGTCGTCAACTCTGCGAAGTCGTCCCTGGATGGAAACCAGACGGATGGTCATGGTGGTGGCAGACAGAGCCGTTGAAGTACCTCAATCCACCTCTTAGCTGAGGGGTTTCTTGCAACATATACACGTTGCTTGTATGTACAAAAATAGGGTTTCGGCCTGTATTTTTATATGTATATTCGACCAGTAAATAGATAGATAGATGGTCGTTTCTCTTCCCACGCGTCAAGAACATATCTACCGCGAGTTCTTGTTCTGCCTCAAGTCACCAAAAGCGGCAGTTGATAAAACACCAAAGGGGGGGGAGCCAATGGATAGAGCGGCGCCACACTCATCTCCTGACAATATTTTAGCCGCTCGCCCGCCAGATCAGGATCTTATCATGATAAGATGCAACTGCATTGTCTCCCAATCATTGTTCCTCCTCTCTGTGCAACCTGTTGAGACCTATGGACGACGCTGCATCACCTGAAGAATGCCTCGACATCCTCCGCCTCTCCTTGAAATCTTCTGACAGTCTTGTCGCACTTCTAGCAGAGTCTAGCGGGGTACCGTCACCGGACCACCTCCGCAAGATCATCGCCGCCATCCTCTGGCATCGCAAGTTCATCGTCACATATTATTTATGGATTGTCGGTGCAATCGTTATTGTGGGTGGCGTCCACTGTGGGAGGGCAGCGCACCAACGTAAGAGATGGGACAAGAATGATCAGAGACATATCAACTATGCGGGTGTCGCACCCAACCCCTCACCGTCATCAAGCGGTACATCGACTGGGACAATTACGCCCTCGCAGAAAGAAGATTGTTTGGACAATGGAGAGACGACACCCTTGCTGTCACGGTCATATCCGACTTCTCGAAGACGGCCACCCCTTGGGGATCGACTGAAGTCCCTCTTGATGTTCCAGCCACGACCCATCTCAGCACTAACAGCTCCCTCGAACGTCCTCCCGAACAATGCCATCACCCTCGCTATCCTCTTTTTTCTCGCTGTCAACCTTTTCTACCTCTTCTACCGTGCCCCGTTGTCATTGCCATGGATCTTTATTCTCGCCGATCGGGCTGGTCTGCTCTTCCTTGTAAATCTTCCAGTCCTCTACTTCCTCGCCGCCAAAAACAACCAGCCGCTCAAATGCCTGACAGGACATTCCTACGAAGGACTCAACATCTTCCACCGTCGTCTTGGAGAGTGGATGACTTGCTTCGCTGTCATTCATATGTTTGGGATGCTTGCTGTCTGGTACACCATCCTCCGTTCTCTAGGCTGGAACCTACTCCGTTATATGACTAGCAGAGTCGTTTTTCTCGGTTTCTGTGCAGTGATTTCGTACTATCTCATCTACCTTACGAGCATCGGTTGGTTCCGCCGTCTTTACTATGAATCGTTTCTGGTGGTACACGTCATATTCCAGTTCGCCGCTCTGGTATTCCTTTTCTTCCACTATCCTACGGCTCAGCCATACGTCTGCGCGGCCTTTGCAGTCTGGGCCGTCGACAGGCTCCTCTGGCGCATGACGATATCATCTCGAAAGTTTATTGCAACTCTGGAGGTCGCTCCAGATGGGGACACTGTTCTGGTCCACTGCAACATTCCATTGTCCCGCCAAAATCTTCTTCTGGGGGTACAAACAAACCTCTACCGCGGGTGGTCTCCCGGCCAGCACGTATTTCTCACCATCCCCTCCATGGGTTTCAAATACCGCTTTCAGGCGCACCCATTCACGATAGCTTCACCGGCTCCAGCAGGAAGTTTGGCGTCTGGAGGATCGTGGCCTCTTCAGCTCACGATCCGCGCAATCGACGGCTTTTCTCTCGACCTTCTGCGCCACGCCCGCCACCATCAACATTGTGAAGTCGTTCTTGACGGTCCTTATGGCAGTACCTCAGCGCTGCATGCAGCACAGTCAGCAGATCGCGTCTGCTTCGTCGCAGGTGGCAGCGGTATCGCAGTCACCTATCCGCTTTCCTGGGCAGTCCGTGTCCGACAGGACAGCAGCGCAGATGCAGGACTCTTCCTGAGCACAAGGACCACATATGAGAATGGTGTGAAGACCATGCCATCCACTGCTGCAGAATCTGCTCCAGCCGACGGAGATCCCGACTACGCACACTTCTGGGTAAGGCAAGAGGTGCTGCATGGAAAGTGGATCTGTATGGTCCCGCGAGCGAGTGCGGTCAAGTCACTCCACGATGACGAAGATGTCCAAGACTCAGCCACCCGTCCTGTTGGACCAGAGCAAGGGGATGACGAAGCCGGGAGTTTAGTAACGCGGGCATTCGACACGAGATCTCCGGGCTGCCAACACGTTCGACCAGATATGCAAAGCGAGATCTACAGCTGGATCACGTCCGTCTCCTCGTCCTCTCTAGCAAACGCTGCTGGAAAACCTCTTTATCCTTCATCGTCTTCCTCTTCCTCCTCTTCTTCTACGATACTAGAGGACTGCTCTCCAGATCCACTCCCGTCTTCTTCTTCTTCCTCTTCATCACAATCGGCGCTACAAACCCCCAAACTGAACTTTAAAGTCACGAACGAATCTATTCCTTCTCAAGCAGACAAGCAGAGCACCGCAGACAGGACCAGGGAGAAGATCTGCATCATCGTCTCCGGCCCAGACGGCCTCGTGCGCGACGTGCGAAACATCGCAGCCGACCTTGTCCGCCAGGGAGGCTGGGACATTGATGTCTGGGCCGAGAAATTCGGTTGGTAGACGCAGCGACCGCGACCGTGCGCGTCGAGATTACGCCATGAAACCTAAACTTGAATGGAAACTGAACGGGGAAGAAGAAGTTACCTATTAGAATCTAGAGATACAGAATTATAGATGTATGTAAATGTAGGTGGACGGGTGCGGAAAGAAAGAAAGAAAGAGAAATCGCAGAGTATTCTTGTCATGTCTTGCTTAGATTTCGGCACCGAACCGGCCATCATGTCTACTGTTCCTCTTGTATAGGATAGATAAATGTCATATGGAATATGCACATGGCCTATGTCTGTTTTGAATTGCTCATACAGCCGCCCTGTGCCATGCATTCCCATAAAGGGAAGTAGACAAGATGAAAGAGCAAAAACCAAAATCAAAAGGGAATGGTGAGAGAAAACCCCCTTGGGCCCCCCTTCCGCTTCATGAATCGTTGTATTGCCTTCTTCGTGCTGTTACGTCCCTTGTTGTTTTCTGCTTCTGGTCCTTGACAGTACGCCCGCTAGAGCGCCAAAGTGCAAACAAACGTGCATTCATCCCCAAAATGTGGAACCACATGTGGCTGCGGTCATTCGGTTCCGCCTTTTGCCTCTTTCATCGCGAGTGCTGATGATCCATGCCCGTACTACTTGTAGGTGCATAGTGTCTGTTCATCATGTCCCCCAGATTAGCGGCTGCATGCATGTCCACATCGAACGAGACCCCTGCTGGGTCCGTCCCACTGCCGACCCCTGTTCCTGCGACCCCTCCAGGAATTTGGCTGCTCGGGTCGTCAGGCAGACCGAATCCGCCAAAATATTCATCCGCCTGGGGGATTCCCGCCCAGTGGTGCATGGAGCTGTAATCCCAGCCGTTCATCATCGGGGTCCCGCCAATGGGACTGTCCCAGCTTGTACTCCAATTCAGCGTGTCAAACATGTTGTCCATGAACAGTTCTTGAGTGGCCGTGTTGAGCTCGTCCGGATTACCGTAGGTGTTGGCAAATGAGACATCAATGTAGGTGGGGCGGAAAGACGACGACGCCGCCGACGCCGACATTGTCGTTAACTGTGCGTGTTGTGCAGCTGGCGTGGTCGAGGACGTTGGTGTCTCGATGTTGTTTGGCAGATATGTCTCTTGGTACTCTTGGAGGGCGGCAGAATGCCGTTTGCTGGCGTCATATAGCCGGATGACGACCTCCAACGACCGGCGAGCGGTAGAGGACCAGGCCTGCAGTTCCTTCAGGACTTGCACAGCGACTTCAACTTGATGGCGGCTGCTATCCACTACATCGACATCGTGAGGATCCGAATAGAGCGAGAGAAGTGGAACCATCACAGCTTGATAAAGAAGCCACGTGGCGTTCCAACCAGACATCTGACACTCCTTTTGACCTCGCCAGGTGGAAGCAATGTCATCGATGAGATCTGCACATACAGCACGACAAAGCTCAATCGCTGCTTGTCTTTCTGGAGAGAGGCTCTCCCATGCGATCTTGCGCATGGCATACCAGAGCAGAGCAGGGCGGTGGAGAATAATTCGATTCGACAAGTAGCGCCATCTCATCACATTCTTGACGACAGTAACGCCGGCAGGCTCGTTGGGGGTCGCACGTGAAGAGTCCGCCTGCACGGATGAATGCTTGTACCACTCAAGATAAAGGGCGTCCAGAGGACAGCGTTCATACTCTTCCAAGAGAGGAGAAACAGCCAGGGCATCTTCCATTCTTGTGCTAATGATGCAGAAGCGAACGTTCTCCTGCACCAGAGCTAGCATGGCCATAGACTGACCTATGGGCTCTTGGGGCGGCTTCGCTGTTATGGCGTGGCTCATTCGGCCCATGCTCGGTCTTCCCAGAGTGTTGCCGGCCCAGGCGTCTAAAATGAACGTACACCACCATATCCTGCGACGCATCTCGATCGAGAAGGATGCCTTGTGGACCTTTGCGGGCCCAACCCCCTCCGTGTAGTCTCGATGAAGTCCCAGTGTGGTAGCAACTCTCAAGGTGGCGCCCATCAAAGCATTTGCCTGGTTGGGTATCTGGACGTAATGAAGATAGAAGCCGCTCAAAATGGCAAGGGCTTGAACAGTCTCGAGATGGGCAGAATCCAAGGTGTCCAAGTTGAGATATTGCTTCGCCCGGTTAAAGTAGACGTGGTGACCTGCGTCCTCCGACGTCCCTGCTGCCACACTGCCCATGGCCAGGACACTGTTTAAGAGTAGGAGCCATCGAGAATCAGTTCTTTGTGCCGTCATGTATGTGTCCCGAAAGACTTGCTCCTCGATCAAGGGTATGAAGGGGTGGACATAGCTGAAGTATGCATTGATCAAGGGGATTTCGTCCCAGGCAGATGTCGACGTGGCGTCGTTTCTTGTCTGACCAGGATCCATTCTCGGATTCTCTGGTGTCGGTGATGCTTCCCGGGTGGGAACCGCACTCCTCTCGGGAGTTTTGGTCAGGCAGTCTGGATCGAGCCAAGTGATGACTCTCAGCACCGCCATCACGGAAGATATTCCAAGATATGATGAGTTTTGGTTGACTGACAGGGACAGCATGTTGACGTCGTCCGTGATGCCTTTCAGGGCCTGAGTTTTGCGGTCAGAAAATCCATCATTGCTGTCCTCTGGCGTTGGTTGCAGCTTTTCGAGGTTGGCAGCATCAGGATTCACAGGAGGCGGCTTCTCCTCCACGCTGGGTGTTCGAGGTGAAGGGGGATGGAATGGACTGCTCTTCTGGATGAGCTCTACGAGTCTTTCACGAGGGAGCTCTTTCAGCTGGTCTGGGTGCACATTTGGAAAGAGCTTTTGTAGGATACCTCGATATTCCTGTAGCGTTTGAGAGATCTTCTCAACAGACCTGTAGATGAAATGTCAGATATTGGCAAAATAGGTGCGAGAAGTCACTCTGCTCACCGCCTGGAGGGCATCTGCCGTTGTCTAGGCTCGGTGTAATGACAAGACGCAGCCTTCCGGTACCATTGACAGGTTTCGCATGGATGCTCTCCACTGCACCTGATCTTGCGACGTCGGCAGGGCTCACAAGCCCTCACGGTAGAGGTCCTGCGCTTTGCGGCCGAGCTTGCATTTTGGTCGGTCTGCTCTGGGCTGTGATATTGCGCGGTCTCAAATGTATGAAACATCCTGAAAGGGACACCAGAAATCTGGAAATCCGGCTAGGGAATGACACAACAGCAGCCCACCGAGCACTATGGACTTCTAATATAGATGGGCCTGGCCGAAAGCGCGCACGGGACCAGACGTCACGACAGCGCTGAGACCTTGCAACCTGGGGAGCTGCTCAGAGTGCCAGGACTTGAGTGTATGAGAACGGAGTTTCTCTGAGAATCTCCCAGGTGGGCGCGATGATACTCTGAATGACCTTGAGGCCGAGGTAGTCAGGGATCGACAGAACACCTACTCATAAGGAGATTGGTGGAGCGTGGTCGATTAGGCAGAGAATGGCAAGGGAGGTGCAGAACTTGCAGACGCGTGCAGAGCGCCTCCTTTATCACTTTCACTGGACTTCTGGTGTACAGAAACAATGAGTTTGTCCGAGATCAATGCCACGAGGAGAAGAAAACCGGCGGCATAATATGCTGCTGGGTCATACTGCCTGAACTCGCGCCACTGGCCATATGGAAGAATCCGGGGAAACTGTGGGAATAACAAGGGCAATCTTGACCGGGGAAATGGTTCAGTTCAACCACATGCATGACGGGCTAAGATACCTGGTTGGTGCTAGACGTCGCGCCAGGAGGTTCAAAGAGTGGTGTGCTTGTTCCCTGGCGAGAGTAGAGGGAGAAGAATGGACCACGGGAATGATCGCAGGACTAGGGTCTCGAGCAGGGGTGTTTGGTTTGGGAGGCCCTGGGCGTTATGTAACCAGGGTCGACAAGACGGCCATGGAAGGGCTCCAGAAGGAAAAGAAGAAGTAGGACCAGAATTGGCTCGTTCAGGTGCATGCAGTAGTGAGTTCGATTAGGATGGACACGAGCTAAGGAAAAAAGCTACTGTAGGTAGGAGGAATGGAGGGTCGAAGTTGAGCGATTTGACTGGCCAACGAGGTGAATTTGTCACCGTTTGTCCGACCTGTCGCGCAGGCAACGTAGAACAGGGAGAGGATAAAGGGCGAGTAAAGGCAGTCCTATGTAACAGTCAGCTCTGGATGTTGTTCGAAACGGCCAGTGAAAAGGTTTCGGTGAGGTCGATGGAAGATAGGAGGGGGTGGTGAAGGGGGGTAGCAAAGTAGGTAGTACGTGTGGGTGGTAATTTGATGAGTGATAAAGTGGGAATAGGCGGTACTGGTGGTACATACATGCTACTGTACATTATTGTCCGTAAGTGCGTAATGTCGGAAAAGAGAAGGCATTGACTAGTAGGAGGTGGTATTCGTCTGAGGAATCCTTGATGGATGGATGGATGATGCTGATGATGGATCTGTGGACCAGTCACTCCCTGCGCTCTCACTCACGCACTCAGTGCCTGTGGGTGCCTGCGCCCGCAGATTGTGGGGAGCTTCGTGGTTTGGCCTTGGCCCCTGACCGCCTCCACATCCTCTTCCCTCGAACATCCACATCGCTATCGCCCATCACCATCACCATTGCCAGAGGCTTCAACGCCATTCTCATTGCCATCTCCACCTCCACCATGTGCACCTGCTTCCCTCGTATCAGTCCCCTCTGTCAAGTACCATATGCTGTCCCGCTATCCACATGGCTTGCTGATTGATGAAACAACTACGACAGACACCTCATATTCTTCCAGCAGACCTGACCACACCACCCTCATTCAAGGTGTCATCTCTCGCCCTCCCAAATCTCGTCTAGCATGAAGGATAACGGCCCCTAACCACACAAACCAGCCTCGCCGAGCCCGTGAATCACCTATTTAGCCGCCATTGGGACTATAACAAGAGCTTCCATGCGTCCGTTTAGCTTTAACCGGCGGGGCCTTTTTTTGGTGCTACGATACCCAATCTGCCGAATATCTTCCAACGGCTCCATTGCGCAGAAATGCCACCACTACCTCTTCTAGAATCATATCAATTGGCATCCAATGGGCTTTTCTTTTTGCCTTGTGCGACAAGCAATCGGCAGGCTACGGGAGTCCCTGAAAGATGGTTGGATGCACAAACCCGGCTGAGCCATCCTCTAGGGATCAGTCTATTTGAAGAGAGAGGAAAGTGAGCCTGACGAATCGCCCAGGTACCCCGTATACGCGGGAGATTTCTCTATCCCGACCCGACTCAAGAAGCCATGTAACATCGTCAACATTACATAAGACTGGCCTCTTCCATGCCGACATTCTACCGGTCAAAGAGAGAACTTTTGGGTTGCTGTTGTGTCTTGTCTGCTTGTCCCTCTACCCAGCCTTCCTCGTCTTCCTGGAAAAGAAGAGCGAAGGTCATACCATCAGGCTGACTGTTCGTCTCAGCAAGGTGAACTTCACCACATCTCGAAATCAACTTCTCCTCGGGCCGAATGAGATCAGTTAGCCCTCTGGCTGCTTTCCATTTGTCAAGTGAATATGCAACATCCCTCTTGGGCATCTCTTGCGTGCCCTGGTCTGGTCTCATGCGTCGTAACCTCGGCTTCCAGGGGCCATGACTGCACCTGTCTTACTGCTCCCCAGCCCCCAAATATGTCCAGTTGAGTGGTGGTTCTCCAGCCTTGAGCCCTCGCACTCGGATAATCTGCTGGTCATTAGGCACCAAGTCAATAGCGCTGTCGCTTAGATGACACCCTTCGCGTTCCTCAAACACAAGACACTTGACCGGCCTGTCTGCAGAAACATGCATCTCGTCACCCACCACCTCGACCTTGACGTTTCGCTCGGGAAACTGGAGATATTTTAGAGGCTGCGGCCAATCAGTGTCACGAGCAACCAATGTGCCGTCGACCCATATCCGGGCGGCCAGGACATGGGGCTCCTCCTGGAAATTGTCGACCTGCCCCTTGAGAACGTCGGTAGTTGTGTTGGCTTTGACCTTGATTCCTTTCTTCACAATCTTGTCCTTGATCTCCAGGCCTGTGCGGACGGACACGAACCTGACCTCCACATCCGCAGTGATGTCGGTCAGCTTCGCACTGACGACCCACAACTCCCAATCCTGCGTCCGGGGTTCGCGGGCGTGTGTCACACTCCAGTCGTGGTGAGATCGACGAATTCCGACCGCCACCGGGGCTAGAACGCGCGCCATGGCATAATACGCCGGTTTTCTCCTTAGGTAGTAGTCGACAATCGACCAACTAGTCACCGGCCAGCAATCGTTGAGTTGCCACACCAGGGCTCCTCCACAGTGTCGGCCGTCTCCCCATTGTTTCCGCCAGCCGCGGTAGCCAAACATCAGAGCTTCGCATTGGATCAGCTGGGTGAGGTGGATGTACGCCTCGAGGTCGGTCGCGGTCCTCACATTCTCCACTAGGTACGTGGCAATTCGCCTTTCGTGGCCATCGGCTTTGTTGTGGAAATCTAGTACATGACTTTGCGGATAGAGATCCTCGTCCTTCTCAACAAACGACTTGATGGTCGCAATGTGCGGGAATGCCTCCATGCCGAACTCGGAATTGAAACGTCCTCCCAACGAGTCGAAGATTTGGTACTTCTCCTGCGTCCCATGCCAGACATTCCACTGATGCATATCCCCGACCGTTGGGTCCGAGCTGATCTTGCCGTCCCCCCATGGTGATCCCGGATGATATGGAATCCAGGGCGCCTCCGCCGCAGAAACTCTCGGCAGTAGTGACTCGTAGATATAGCGTGCTGGGAAATCCGATTTGAGCCAGTGTTCCTCGTTCTTGTCGTCATAGTCGTAGGTCAAATGGGCAGACTCTTGCACTTGGTAGTCTTCGTTGTTCCCGGCGAAAATCACCACGCATGGGTGATGGCGGATTCGTCGAACATTGGCCACGGCCTCGGCCTCGATCGACTTGAGTATTTCCGGGAAGCAGGGATAGTTGCCGCAGCCAAACATGAAATCCTGCCACACCATGATCCCCAACTCGTCGCAGGCGTCGTAGAAGGCGTCGTCTTCGTAAATCCCGCCTCCCCAGACCCTAGGCCACACCCGTTAGCTTCAAATTCCACCAAAGCACGACAAAATTAAGTAGCGGTCGGATGGTTTCGGGGTGGATGAAGTTTTGTTCTGTATTACCTGATCATTTTCTGGTTCGCGGGCACCATCAGCTCGATCCATGCTCGATATTTCTCGGGCGTGACGTTTGTCAAGAAGCTATCGGTGGGAATCCAACATGAGCCACCGCAGAAGATGTCGACATCGTTGACCCGGAAATAAAACGACTTTCCATGAGAGTCTGGCTCCTGGACGAGTTCAACCTTGCGTAGACCAATACGTCGAGACTCACGGTGTAACACCATCTCGTCCGTCGTCGAAATCGTGACACTCACAGTGTACAGGTGCTGTTGCCCATACCCGTTGGGCATCCATAACTGCGGATCGGACACTTTAAGGTGGGCAGTGGCCCTCTTCCCCGACACGAGGTTTGCCTGGCTTGACAGAATCTTGGTATCTCCCAGACTGACGGCGAAGTCAACTTTGACATGGCCATGCTGGTCCTCGAGTCCTTCAATCTCGGCCGAGGCCTGGATTGTGGCGAGCTTATGGTCGTCTGAGATGGTGATGTCGGTCCGCAGATCGGCTATCCTGATGGAATACATCTCCAGACGAACAGGTCTCCAAATGCCAGCACACATCAGGAGAGGCCCCCAGTCCCACCCCCAGTGGTACTGTGCTTTCCTCACGGCCAGACGTGCAGAGTCACCATTAAAACAAATGAATTTATGCTCCGGATGCTGATCTTTGATTTCCCTGGCCTTCAGGAAGGCGGGTTCGAATTCGATCTCCAAGCTGTGATCCGATGTGGATTGAATGAGGTCTGTGACGTCGACTCGGTGTGGCAGGAACATGTTGTCGCTTTTCAGGATGGTTTTGCCGTCTAGCTTGACATGCGCAAACGTGTCGAGACCATCAAAGGCCAGTACGGCTTGGGAGCCTCGCGGCACCGAAGGGCTGACGAGCCTGGTCCGGTAGGTCCATGATTTCAACCCTACCCACTCTGCCTTGATCTCGTTGAATCCGACAAAGGGATCATCCAGTCTGGTGGGTGTCTACATCAGCTTTGGCCGGTTGTCGGGGGGATGCCACATTACACACTTCTTGTTGTCGATCAAATCCTGGTGCACGGTGGAAGGGACCTTCTTGACTGGATACCAGGCATTCTCACCAACATCATCACTCTGTTTAAACGACCACCCCAGGGATAAGTCCATGACCTCCATCGGCACCAACATGTCGTCGACCCCGGACATGTCCCCCATGGGCTTCTAAGAACCGTATCGTTACCTTGAAAGAAGAGAAGAAGAAAAAAGAGAAACTACACAAGAAGAAGCAATAAGGCAGGAAGTTATCTGCAACCAGAAAGACTTCTAGAATTCTTTAAAAGAGAGAAGCTCTGGCACAGGAATTGGAGAACTGAAAAGGTTTCAACCGCCACGCAACACGGCGTACGACCTCGTAGGGATCAAAGAAAAGAATCCACTTCACCCACTGGATCTGACAACGGAGGCAATGCCGCGACGCGAGAATCTCTGTCACAGAGCAATGCTAAAGCGCAGATGAGCAACGCATGACCCAGTCTACCATCAATTACCCGCATTGAGCGAGGCGGAAGGCATCGAAAGTGGCATGGAGACGTGGTGGGAGGGATTATGACGGTATAGCGAGGTTAACCGAGAGTCCAATCGGAGAATTTATACCGGAGGGGCTAGTACATAGTTGCACATCGGAGGGAGAGACCTCCGCGTCGAAGAGGGAAAAGCGTCAGTCTAGTGTATCGAGCACTGCGGCAGCAAGTCACTCCTTCCCGCATTGCTTTGCAGCACTGGAACATCCTTGCTTGTGGCAGCGGAGATCTCAGCCCTTTTCGCTTCTTTCACTCTATGGAATCAGCAGTACGATGAATGCTTACTTGCTTGTCTGTTCGACTTGCAGTTTTGAACGCAGCATCACAACGGCTGACCCCTGACATGCGTGCGCGAAAGGGCGCATGTGCTGGATGTGCGAAGTCATCCCAACCAATAATGCCGCCTGCCATCCCAGAGAAACCCCCATTTCCTCCTTCTGCGCAGGAACTATCTCACCGACCTCCGATCTGATACGTATACGGGCTCGAAACATGATCTCTATAACACCAGAAGAAGGTGCGCTGCGCCCTCCGCAGACAAGAGCTGGATGAGACACATGAGAGTGCATGTACTGTGGTGATAGAAATGACGTCTTAATAGTGATAGTGCATTGGACACTGGGTAACCCATAACAACTACCAACCCCATGTGCCAGGGCCTCCTTTCATGGGGCCCTCGAGTTCACTGGTCACCCATCCACCATAATAGTCGCCTATAAAAGAGGGGGATTAGGTTCGGCCGCCACGTAGTGTCAGTCAGTTGCTCACCTTCTTGGGGAGCGACCTTCTCATCGTCGACGAAGCATTCCCACGGCACGCCGCTGGCATAAAAGGACAAATATCCCTTGATGCTTGTGAAAGCCGGGGTTGGCGACTCATAACTCCAGATCTTGTTCGTAACCGTCTGGCCTGTCGACTTGTCCGTCAAGTCCCAATATGTGGCTCGGCCTTTCCATTCGCAGAGCGATGCCTTCTCGGGGACCTGGGTGAGCTTGAAGGAGTCCGAGACGGAGTTTCGGGGAAGATAATAGGCTGCACCAGTAGATCATTCTTTGTCAATTGTGATTTGGCTGGACAGGGATGTATTCCCCGTAGATGCCTAATACTTCCAGAGCAAGACTGGACTCACTTGGAGGATGTGTAGTTTCCAAGACCCAGTACGCCGATTTGGTGTCGGCCAGGGTCTGTCCGTTCCATCTCAGCACCAAGTGCCTTGGTGTTTTCTCCAGCAAGGGAGGGCGTGGGAAATTCTGGACGTTCAACTTGATTTTCGCAGCCATTGAAAGAGACGTCCTCGGTAGACAACAAGATGGTGACTTAAATTCTGGGGGCTGAGCTTGACCATGTTCTCTGGAGGTTCGATGACGATATAAAAGTATGACTGCCTCGTTTCGGGCCTAGATGTATTATGTGCTGTAAGGCGACCCGATCGGGTTTGCTGGGACGATCAGCGATCATACAGATCAGATCTCGTGGCGCAGGGCAGCATCAAGCCCCTTGTACAGTACATGCTTCACACAGCTTTCGCGTCAAGCATCAACAAAGATGAATAGGCGATGAGGTCTCTCAAGCTGTTTGATGGTCGACATGCTTCTCCTCAGGTTTGGCATCATGAGGCGCATCGGGTATACAAGTGCATGTGGTGATGTTTGCAGGGGAATCAAGACCAGTGTTGTCCCACCTATTGACCCTCCCCTGCAGGTCACCGTAAAGGCCACCAGGCCATCTCATCTTTTTTTTCCAACCTCGGATTGTCTTCTCCCTTCACTTCAACTCTCTTACCACCGAATCACGGGTAGCTATCCATGCCCAAAGACCTTTTACCACTTCCGTCGCACCTCAAGCCATTCCAGGCACCCCCTTTTACCGAAGTCGCCGAGCAAGTGTTTATTTGTGTTCAGTCCACACGATGCCCCGCGCGAATACGAAGGGTGAGAGTGACCAATTTGCCCCTACGTGCCCTCCCACCAACAACTCCCCGCGCCCAATAACTAAGCGAGAAGCCCTACCCAGCGCCTAGGAGCAAAGCAAAAAGTCTATGACGCGGCTCGGATACACGCAAACAATCATGGCAAGAACCCGTCTGCATCGCCGTCTCTGGTGGACAATCGGTGTCTTCGGGGGATTGCTTGAGACTTGAGATCCTTCTCCTTTCCTGACGGGGACCTCGATCGTCCTAGCTGTCTATCCTTCTGAATCATGATGTGAGCTATGGGGACCAATATCCCTTGCCCCAAAAAATTCATCAACAAAGGTGGGTTTCGACGGCGTCCTCGGGGACTGGAAGGCTATTTTCCACCACTGACCAAAATGCTCCAAAATTGGGGGGAATTGGAAAGCTAAACTGACCTCGTGGCGAGCTGCTGGGTCCTGCTTTAGCGTGAGCCTAGCAGCATCAATGTCGGGCTCTATTGCTACTCTCGGGCTCCAAGCCTCGCCCTGGCAAGCCACGCAGAGAGAAAAAAAAGCATTTCCAGATATCTCGAATAACATGTCTCTAAATTCCAACGACTACTCGTATTCCCTGGCTTCCCAGCAAGAGTTCAATCGTCCCAATTCCTAGCACACAGACAGCCAGAGACGATCAGCCATGTCTTCCCTTTTGATGAGCGCTGCAAGTGGCGGCATCTTCGGTGCCGCTTTGGCTGCCTCGGGAGTATATTCGCCCTCTGTCATCATCACACAACTCCAGCTGGGCAATTTCCATATGATGAAGAGCTTCATCGCTGCCAGCGCTTGCAGTGCGTTGATTGTTTACTGGGCGAATCGAGCAAAGTACGCCAAACTCTCGCCTCGGTCGGACTCGACGTACGGCTGGTTCATGAAATACGATGCAAACCTCATTGGCGGACTTTTGCACGGTATCGGTATGGCCTTGACCGGCGCCTGTCCGGGCACTGTCCTTGTGCAGCTGGCGATGGGTGTGAAATCTGCACCGGCCGTTGCCGCTGGCTGTATCTTGGGAGCGGTGGCCTTTGTCAAGTCGGCGCAGCATATCAAACGAACGACACCTGCGAGCGCGTCGGCCGGTCCTGCTCCGCACTCTGTGCAGGAGAAGCTCGGCCTGTCCACCAACTCGATGATCCTCCTGTATGAGACACTGTGTCTCGTCATGATCGGTGCTGCAACGTACCTGGGACCTACTAGGGATTACTGGCTCAACCCTATCATCGGTGGCCTTCTCATCGGCGTGGCGCAAGCGACCTCGGTCCTGTTTACTCGGAAGACCCTGGGTGTATCGGGTGCCTATGAAGATATTGGAAAGTATATCTGGAGTGTCGTGGACGGGACCGCAGGGCCTGGCTTGTCAAACATCGTCTTCGCCAGCGGTGTCATCGGCGGCGCAAAAATCATTTCGCGATTCATACCGGCTGTGTCTGAGGCGGGAGGGCCAGTCATCAACCCCCTTGCCGCCTTTATTGGGGGGTTTACCATGATATTCGGCGCGAGAATGGCCGGGGGATGTGCCAGTGGACATGGCATCTCGGGGATGGCCACCATGGGCTTGAGCAGCTACATCACAGTGGCTGGTATGTTTGGAGGCGGCATTGTCTGGACTCTGCTCTTTCGATAGGTCCTGGCCTTGAACATTCCAGGGCAGTGACAAACGACCACACAGGAAACATCCATGTGGGGAACTCCACTGCCTTGTGACCCATGTTGTGTGTGTGAAACAACACTTTCTGCCTGCGTGCTGGTGACAACCATTCACTGCTCTGCACCCGGCATGGGAACACCTCTTGTTGAAGAAAGAGTTTGAGGCTTTTCTTCTATTTTCCATCTGTCTGTGTCATTGTTATCGCCCTCGACACGACCTTGAGCTTGACCGTGCTGCCTACCTGTCTGTCGACGCCACCACAGAAAAGCAAGGATCCAAGAGAAGCTACCAGACACTGACAGAGCTCTTCACCACGGACAGAACGAAAACAAAGAGAAGAACAAGGAGAAGAGCCAGCACACACACATACCCGACATCGACCGAGACAGAGACAGAGAGAGGAAGAGTAAAATGCCCTTTTTGAAACTCATCCCCGTTGAGCGATCAAGCACCGTGAATGATGGGTCATCATCGGCAAAAGGGGTCCTCGATGGCTACATTACCGCGCCAAACTCCAAGGACAACGGAAGATTCGATGACAAAAACGGGTGCAAGTTCTTGAAGCTGACACCGGATACCGCGACCAATATAAACATGAATAACAACGAGACCAGCAGCAACAAGAACAACAGCAACGACAATAATAACTGCCACACCGATGCGATTGATCAAGGTCATCAAGGTCAGAGTCAGAGTCAGAGTCAGGGTCAGAGCCCGAGTCAGGATAATGATCAGGGGTCAGGCCACGGGCGGTGATCAGGGTCATTTTCAAGACACCTAGATCGACGGGACGAGATGCTCAGCATGGATCGAACAGGGATGGACAGGTTCTCGTTGTATGAGCACTCGCACTTTGGACGCTGGACTCTGGATTTGGTGCATGGTGCTGTTTGTGGACTTGAACTTGTCTTGGGAGAACAACAGGGTCAGGCCAGGCCACGATCCAGTTCCAGTTCCAGTTCCGATTGCGGCTTATCAATCCATCTCGAGATTAGACACAAAAAAGGGGATGGAACACAGGGTTATTTGTTTGTTTGTTGGTAACTCCCGCCCATCCGTCACGCCCTTTTCTGTCCTATCCGGTCCGGTCCAACCCAGCAAATATCACGTCATGCATGCTACGGAACCCCAGAAAGAAAAAAGGACAAAGGTGGCAAGCAAGGGAACAGACATGGTCTTCTAGTCCTAGTCTAATAAACGCTATTAATCCCTCGATCGCTCTTTACCTAGTCACCTAGTCACCTAGATTAGATACCCGTATACTCAGTCGTACGAGGGAGGTATATCTATCCTAACCGACCCTACCCTACCCTACACTACCCACCCCACTCTACCATATAACGAACGACGAGACAGTGAAAACACATTGTCAGTCACTCAGTCAGTACCTAGTAGAATCGCCTCGTCTGATCTCATTTCGACCTGATCTGACCTAACCTGACCATTCATATCATTGATCGCTACCCAAATCTCGTGTTATGATCCGCGCAGCGAGTACATACCTAGGTAAATAGGTAGGTAGGTAGGGTAGGTTACAGACAACCAGCTCGCACGCTCAAGGACCGGTCGACCCGACCCAATCGAATCCAGATAGCGCCAAACCAGATCAAGCCCCAAAACTCACGCGGTGGTGGTAGTGTCGAATATCGTACAAACCTGATCCCATTCCGATTCCGATAATATCCAACCGAGCAGATGTTGATATCTGGGTCATGTCCGTCACCATAGCACTTTGCGTTATCTACACACCTTTGCCAGAGATTTTGAAATCAGCACCGTTGCAAGTAATTGCTGGGCACCAATCCGATCCCCCCTATGTTCATCCCCCTCGCACTCTCCTTCACCTCTGCCTCCCACCATCCGTCGTCCTGAAGCCGCAATACTGCGAGAATGTCGCCTTTGGAGAAGGACAGCTCTTCGGGAATCGCCGCCGTGTAGCTGTACATTGCCCTCGCTGTAAAGACTATCGTTAGCAAGTTGTTTTCCCAAGTGGAAGTCTCTACTCGAAAATCTCTGACGGGTCATTGTTGACTTACCATAATGCAATACTCGCTGCTGACGTTGCTCTGGAGGAGCACCTGCTCGGTACGGGATCGCCGCGAGACTCTTGCTCCTCTCTCGCCTCAGCTCAATATCCATACCCCCTCCATTTGCACCTCCACCCCTTTGCCGGCTATCGTACCCTTGCGATGGAGGTTGGAACTGTTGCTGCTGAGTTTGTTGCTGCGCATACCGATCGCCACCAAAACTAGAGTTGGGCCGCATCATGCCCTGGCGACTTCGTCCACTACCACCAGATCCGTCGTAGCGCCCCGGATCTTGATTGCTCAATTGCATCTCCATGCCAGTACTTTGTCTTGAGCCTTGACCTCGTGATCCTCCATAAGGATTCGGCGAGGCTGCCCGATATTGCTGAGCCCCTGGTCGTCCTCCTGGCATCATTGCCGGGTTCGGGCTTGCCGCTCTAGGGGCCATGGGAGGTGCTGGACTTCTCGACCTCGGCTGATATCTCTGAGCCTGTTGTGGTTGAGGGCTCACAGCACGGGGGATGACGCCGGGAGCCGGGCTTCTGGCACGGGGAGGATGTTGGCTTAGAGGTTGAGGTTGAGGACTTGCCGCTCTCATCATCCCTGGTCCAGGACTCCTCCGCCCATCTCTTGTACCCGGTCTTGATGGCTGGGCTTGAGGGGGCCCTCCCCTAGTGCCCCACGTCTCCGTGCGATTAAGCATCTCTCTCTTAGTATGTGCTGGCTGAGGAACTCCAAGAGCGCTCTGCGTTCTCCCCCCTGCCATAGATGCTGGACCGGCAGTGTCGTATGCAGGTGGAGGTGTTCCTCTCTGTGCAGCCAGACGGGCTTGACTCTCAGCACTCAGTACTCCTGGTCGAGTAGCCGGTTCTTGGTCAGGTGCAGGGGTCGTCACTCCGTGATAACGATCCACGGCTACCCGTGTACTTGATTGTTTGGCCATGGCTGTGGAGGCACCAGCGGTCAACTTGAGATCTGCCAGTGCTTGGGCTATAGGATCGTGCATCAGCTCGTTGCCCGCTACCGACGGTGGCGGCATGAATTGGCTGCGCCTATTTGCGGTGCTTGCTTTGGGCGTTGAATCTTGAGCACCGTCTGGGCTGGCCACGTCGAAAACATTGTTGCCCACACTCAACTGGAAGCTTGCTCGAGGGTCAGCAGCCTCCTCGCCTTCGGGTGCCATGTCGACTGCGTTTCTGTTGAAGTAGCTGGGTGCTTGACGGGCCGAAGATTTGTTAGGACTCGACTGCGCGCTGGTCACGGTGGGATTGAGATTGATGCGAGTGCTGGTAGCTGAGGCTCCGTTCCAAGTATTGCGGTTGGAGGAGCTGCTGATATGCTGAGGAGGTTCGTGCTCTTTCCTGGACTTTCTGCGGAAGGGACTGTTGGAGAAGAAACCAGACCTCTTCTTCTGGACGGATTTCTCAGGTGACGCCATTCCAGGCAATTCAACGCCGTTGATGGGGGGTCCTTTGGTAGGTGAAGCAGCGCCAGAGCTAAGCTCCGCACTCGTGAACGAGCTTGGTGCAGAATACTCACTGATGTCGTCCCTACTGTCGGGGCGAGTGTTCGAGGATACAGCAGAACTTGCAGCCGAGGGGACGTCGGCTCTGCAGAACATGGTCATGCCGTCAGTCGGATACTGATTGTGTGGCACCTGCGGCACATCGCCATGTTGACTGGGTGAGTAGTTCGGGGGCACATTTGGTCCTGGATGCTTGTAGTTCAACGGCGGGGGCCGTCCACTGTTTCCATTAGACGGTGTCGGCATATCGTCCTCCTCTAGTCTTGTTGGTTCTTCCGAATATCGGCGCTCAGGAGTTTGGCTGGATCTGGGCTTCGTAGAAGTTGAATGCGTTGGTGAAGACGATCTGAACGCGGGATTCGTGGTCCGTGAAAACTGGGCAACCGAGTAGTTCTCGTCTTCCGAAACCTCAGATGCCGTATCCACGTCTCCTCGACAGAAGTTGATGTATCGAGGGGGATCGGGAATCTCTTGACCCGTCCCGCACGTTTTGATGAAGCAGGAAATGTCCTTTTCAACCTCACAGTTCTCCAGTGCAAGTCTGATCTTCTCGCAGGACGCATCGTCCGAGACGCACACGGTCGAGGCAATGTTTGCAAAAGCCCAGAGAGACGACTTTGTAAAGTCGAGGCGTTCTTCTTCGAGATCTTGGAACTTGTCGCACGCGGCCTTCCACTCTTTGTTCCACCGGCCTGTCGTCTCCTCCAGAACCTTGATGGCGGCTTCGTATTCATTCGAGTTAGTGGCCATGTTGATCTGCGTCTTTTCAAGCTTGGCCTTGTTCTTGCGCTCTTCCTGTCCCATGACCATGTGGCCCTGAGCCAGATAACCCTTGACGCGCAGGCAGTCCTGCTCGTACCTGTCCCGACATTTGTTGACGTGGGCGGTCTGTGCTTGTTTCGTTTTCAGCAGTCTCTCGATCCCGTTCTGCACGATCTTGCGACGCTCCTTGATCCCGCCCGTAAACGCTGCCAGCGGCTCCTCGAGCTCGGATCTCATTTGCTGGGCGATCAGTGCATGCTGCTTGCCCATGGACTCGGTCTCTCCTCTGGCGACGTCCAAGCTCGCCCGCAAGGTCCCCTGTTCGACGCTGCCCAGTGGCTTCCGCGACAGACTCAGCAGCTTCTTTGCGTAATCTTCCTCCAACGCGGCTCGTGCATTGTAAAAGGCCTTCAGTTCGTCGCAGGTGGTTTTGGCATTTTGCATGCGGGTAAGGAGGGGGTCGACGCCGGCGTCATCTCGTCCCCAGAAGTTGTTTGAAACTGTCGGCTCAGCAATTAGTCCTGGGTTCAGATGCCCGTGATGGCAGTTACCTACAGCTCAACGGCACAGATGGAGGGGCACCCAATTCCGACGCAGTGCCTGGCGGCATCGTGCCAGCCCCTAGTAATGTATTGATGGTCTTTTGGTCGTAGTGTATAACAGAGATGCAGAAGTTTGATCAAGAATCGTCAAGATTGCGATTAGCTATGCGTGGTACAGAGTTTGTAAGGAGTGGTGAACAAGCAGGGTGGTTGCATACGAATATGCGAGAGAGCCCCCAATGATGGGACGGGCTGCAGTTGGCGGCGTGTTTGGGGGATCCCGAAATGGCCGGGCCACCCGTTTCCTAGCAACGGTTCGCCAAGAAACAGCCCAGCCTTGCCGAGCTGCGCCACAGCCTTGCGCACATCTACATAGTCTCTGACCCTCTGAGTCAGTCAACTTCAAACATAAACCCCCATCCCTTGACAAGCCGCGTGTCTACCCCAACCACCTTCAGCATCCCCCAAACCGTCGTACTGACAGAATCCAGCACAACCACCCTCAGCGACTTCTCCCAGTACTCGACACGCTGAGCCGCCCGGAGATTGGTGCAGAATGTTGTGAGGATCTGCGCGCCGTTGGCGGCCACGTTTATGACCATCTCGTCCAGAGTGCTCTCGTCGACGCGCACAATCTCATTGTTGTCCGTGATGCCCAGATGGCGCTCCCAGTTGGCGCTGATGTCTATCCCAATGGCCGCGTAATTGGCGCGTATCGCATCGTTCATGCCTTTAATGTACGGAGTCACCAGCCCTATCGAGGTTACACCGAGGCTGCGCATGAGCGCGTTGAGTGCGAGGACAGATGTTGTGGCCTTGATGCCCGTGTCGGCCTCGATGGCGGCGCACAGTCTCTCATCGTGGTCGAAGCCCAGCCAGCCCGCAGATGTGCCGCTCCAGCCAATCACATCGACGTTGGCGTCCGCTAGCAGCCTGGCAGCGGCCAATATGGGCTCAAACACAAATTGAGCGCTCGCCGTTGGAGTGAGATCGATCGTGGTGACACGAAACCGAGAAAAGTGCACCGAGATCGTTAGATTCTCCGAAGGTATCGACGAGACGATTGCATTTGTCAGCGGCTCCAAGGCAGTGTTTGACGAGGGCACAATGACTCCTAGTCGTATAGTCCGCATCGTTGACCTGCTCTCCACGTTAGCAGGACGCCGATGTTCTGGAACGAGAGAATGTCTTACACAGACGGACTGTCTCAATCGACATGGCCTGTGACTGATAAGGTAGTTTGAGTCGTTCAGAGTTCAGCGGCAGATTTGCCAAGAGGAGCTCGCAGCGGCCTCCGGATCGGGGCGAGTGTGATGCCGCCCTACGCCTGAGACGGGCTCCTCAGGTGCGGACGGCACAACATCAACCTCTGTCGGTAAGAGAAGAATCGATCATTTCAGGATGAGCTCCTCTACTACGACCATTCAAGGTCCTGCCTGGGTTGTCCCAACGAACTTTCTGAGCACCTAAAAAAGCAGCGTTGCTGAGTTGAGTCGCCCCGTCATGGCTGCAGGCTCAACTTGGACATGGCTGCACAGCTCAATTTAGACACATGGCTTACTGACAAGGTATAGACAGGGACACCAGTCACATCATACTGTTTGTAATCTGGAATCAACGTGCTACTATTACTGTTATGAGGCGATTGATCAGCGTCAGCGTCAGTCAGTGTGCAAAGCTGCCATCATCGGCTCGACGTGGAAGCGATATCTGGTCGAGAAGTTGTCAAGTGAGAATGAATGGTATGAAGGGGAGCGAGGAGGATGACAACGATGATGAGAGAAGACGGAAAACGAGGTTCCCAGATAAAAAGGAGATGCGCGGTCGCAGATATAGATGCAGAAATAGACCGAGTGTCCCAGAATAGTGTATGGTATGATTATGGCAAACACCACGGCGAGGCTGTGACACGCAACAAATCGCTCTGGCTCGTACATTCGCTCTCTTCCCAGGTCTACAGATCTACAGGGCTTGTGCTGGCTGATTTCTTAAGAATCATTCAAAAACTCCGCCACAAAGTCGGCAACCTCCTTGGGCTTCTCTACCATGGGTAGATGGCCCGCGCCCTGGACGAGTTTGAACGCGGCCGTCTTCCCTGCCGCCGAGCCTAACTGCTGGGCCAGCTTTTCCATGCCCTGAGGGAGCACGCCATCGCCGGCACCGACCAGGAACGCGCCTCGGCCCTGATACCCGGGCAGGAGAGGTGTGTAGTCGTAGTTGAACAGGGTTTCGACGCCGCGCTCGAACTCGGGCAGAGAGTTGGTGTAGATCATGCGCTTGACGCGGGCGATCTCCGGCACCAGCGCTGGGTCGGCGTACGACTCGGGCACGAACCACCGGCGCACCGTCATCTCGGCAAGCTCCTCGCCCACGACCGGCTGTGGCGGACCACCGGCAGCATCGTCCGCAGACTCGTCGCCGAACAGAGATGTCAGGCGTAGCTTGGTGCCTTCCTTCGCGGCCACGGCGATTCGCTGGCCCCAAGTCTCTTTGTTGCCAGCCGGTGACTTCGCAGACGTGTCGCACGCGACAAAGGCCTTGATCCGTGCCGGGTACTGAAGCGCCGTTGCCAGAGCAGTGACGCCGCCCATGGACACGCCCACGAGCCCCGCCGCTTGAGGGATACGCAAGGCGTCTAGTAGCTGGATGACGTCGGACGCTTGCAGGTCAACGGTTACAGGGCTGATTGTGCCACTGGGGACGACCCTGCCACGGGCCAGAAAGCGGAGGACGCGGTATCTCTGGTTCTCCTGATGAGCAAAGAAGTGCACGAGGAATGCGTCCCAGATTCCCCAGGTCGTGAGGACCGAATTGACCAGCACCAGCACCGGGGCGTTGGGGTCGGAGTTGCCTTCAAGGCGGAAGGGCAGGACTGCACCGTCGCGGGTCGTGACAGTCGACTCTATGGCCGAGCCGTAGGGGGAGACCTTTGGTAGCGTCTTGGTGACTCCATCTGGAGACGTCCACGGTGCCACGATTGCCAGGTGACGTGCTGCGGTTCCAAATGTGTAGAAGAGTTCATACGTGCGTGCCTTGCTCTGCGAAACCTCCGCGGGTAGTGCTTCAAGCGTCGAGGGTAGTGTTTTGGGGTCGGTGGACGGCGTGTATTCGTTGATCAGGACAAAATCGACCTTGCCGTCCTGGCGTGATTCGAGATACGACGTCTTGTACCACGACGTCCTCCTCCAGCCGGGGACGCCTTGCACCTTTGGGAGCACCGTGGTCTGAATCCAGGTCTCAACGCTCGAGACTTGATCCGTGTCGAGGAGTAATCTGAGGGTAGTCAGGACATTTCCTTTCTCGTTCTCCCGGAAATGTTCAGGTGATTCGAGTTTGACAAATGTCTTGTCGTTGATACGTTCGCCGACAAAATCCAGCGTCAACCGATCTACCCAGATCTGGGCCATGACATCGATCTCTCGTTGGGTTTTCCCCGGCGGCGCCCGCAGATACTGGTACGGCTGTTCGGTGAACTGGTGCATGTCGGTAGCATCGTAGATAGCCAGGAACTCGGGCTGCTCACGAGTGCCGGCATTGGGTCCTGGCAGGTCTGTCGCTCGATATCGAAACCCATTGGGCATAAAGGAGAGGCGAGTTCGGTTGGGGCCATGTTCGTTGTTGTACCAGTCATGGAAGAGATCGAGCGATAGTGTCTCCTTGGGCTGCATGGTCACGAACAGCAGCCCCCGGACAGGGTTTGAGGAAGGCATGACGGCAACTCACAAAGGTCCCGTCTGGTCACGAATCAAGACAATGTGGGAGAGTCACCGGAAGAGTGAGATAGACAAGTCGCTTCCACGTTGCACTTTGACGAGATGGTGATAGTCAAGTGGGGGGTTTGTTGGGTCGTTCTTGCCCCGGTGGCAGGTTCTTCAGCCTTTGCACCTTCCGTGAAATCCAGTTGCACGACAAGCCACAATTGAATGTTTCAACTTGCCCAGGAGAATCTGTGGGTGCCTGTCGCCCTGTGCACATTCACAAGGAGGAACAAGTCAGCTTCACCCATACCTATGGTGGAATCCTAGAGGTCCGTCATGGGAGGCCAATGGAGGGCGGAGATGAGTTTCGGGAAGTGGGCGCCTCAGGGACGAAGCATTTGCCGAAGTTCGATGCCTACAACAACGAATTATGCCTGTGCCATGGGGTGCCTACGATCCCCCGTAACCAGTGGCACCAGTGGCTGACCAACTGCATCGGATCTGTTCTGTGGGGTTGAAAGACACAGTCTTCGGAAATCTCGTACGAAGAAATGCGAAATATTACCGGGAACAACGCGGCGGAAGACTTTTTATCCGCCATGAGGGTCATCTAGCGGAACTGCCATATTTACACGTACAGTATATGGTACATCGAGTCCGATGCCTCCGAACTAGTCGTACCAGATGGCATTCATGCCGAAACCGGGTTCCTTGATGTCCAGATGAGCCACTCGCGAGAGATACTCGTCGTGCCACCGGTATATTTCCACCCATCCATCTTGATCATCTGTCAAAGCCAACCACTCGTCCGTCCAGGGACAAGGACTCACTGCATTGGAGTGGCCGCCGCTGTTTGGCGTTGGACTGATGCATAGCTGTTTCTGGATCTGGCCTTGTGGTCCAAGCTTGAAGGCACTGATGTACCCAGTCACGCTGAATGAGTTCGAGCGGGCAGTTGCAAAGAGATAGTTGCCACTTTGCGAACAGAATACCACATCCGACCTGTACATCTTCTTGAGATCTCGCACACCTGCTTCTCGTTAGTTCTCGCGGGAGTTTGCCATACAAGTCACAGCATCAAACACATACCTGGCGGAACCAGCGGATAAAGGTCTTGGGTGAAGACGGGGAGATGGGTCGTCTCATCAATCACATACACCCCCAGCCTATTCCCTGCCTCCATCAACACGTAGAGGTAGTGTCCACTAGGGTGAATCTCTACCCATCGAGGATGATCACCAGCCGAGGGTGCATCAACACTGCCGACCAGGGTGAGAGTGCCATCGCTCGCTTTCTTGTGCGTCCAGATCTTGTCGGCCCACATGTCGGCTGAGTAGAGATAGGTTTCTGTCGGGTCAAAGACCATGCCATGGATGGCCGATTTCTCGCTGTATTCGTAGTTTTGGATATTCGTATCGAGTTTGCCCGTGTCATCGACGGAAAAGACGTTACCATAGCCCGCATGCTCGTAGAACGGATTGCCATAGACGCAGTAGGGCGGCTTTTTGGCGGCCAGGACAAAGATGGCTCTCGTCCTGGTATCGGCACTCTGAGCCCGAGCTGTCGTGTTGTCAGCCTGATATCAACTTCAACCAGGTACCAAACTTACGGTCGTGGTTCATGGGATGTGACACTTCATGCGAGATGTTGTCGGGTGCTTTGACGGCATGGCTGGACCATTTCTTCATGGAGGCTCCGTAGATGTTTCGCCGTGCATGCTGATGAGGGATATGATCAGTTGATCATGTCACTATGTCTGGTGCAAGACTCACATCGAATGTCATCCACGAGATGGGTTCATCCGCAGGAATGGGTGTTTTCTTCACCAACCGCAACGTCCATGCTTCGTCGTCAAATTCAACCGTGAAGATGGCCCCAGGCGGCGTCCATGTGCCTATCATGAGATGGTGTTTCATGTTTGTTGGGTGTAGGAGACATATCCGACCATGTCATTCACTTCACTGTGCAATGTGCGCTGTGCGTATGTATTGGAATTGTATGCGTCTGACTCGGTGCCAATCCAGCCCCGGAAAAAGCCCCGCATGACGCCGTCTGACCAAAAAGTCAAACGCAGATGGCGAGATGCCGAATTTGCTTGCCGGATCAACCACGATTACGATTCCGTCCACTTCGTTCTCTCAACTACCGATTTTTCGAACTTTTTCACCAAGCGAGAGGCGGCACGAACTTGCCGACACAAGACGAGTTACGAGGCTCATTCCCGTCACTCCCGTCCTTCCCTCCACCTATAATCCCGACCTGCTTAGACTTGACAGGACCCTAATTGGTCGATGAAGAGGTCCTCGTAGCCTCCGTAGGGACAGTGGTTCCCCCTTGATTCCCCAGAATTCGCAAGAATCGCACGTCATGAGCCGAGTGTTTGTGCCGGCTGGCTTGTGAGAAGTGACAAACGTGTGGTGTTGGCTGTATATATACTGCCACCATCTTCTCTCACTTCACTCTTCCACTATTCAACCCTCTCGTCTTTGCCCACAGCGGTCTTTAAATTTCTCAGTCACTAATACACTTTGCTACCAACATGTCGTTCCAGAACGTCGTCGAAAACTCCACCACGGTCAACCTGAAAAATGGCACGACCAACGGCGCCACCAATGGCGCCACTAACGGCCACGCGGCCGAGCACAAATATGACCCCAACTTCACCGACAGCCTCATCAACGCCATGGGTCCCAAGACTCCCGATCGGGCCAGATTCGTGCTGGGGAAGCTGATCCGACATCTCCACGACTTTGTCCGCGAAACCGAGCTGACGCCTGAAGAATGGATGCGAGGCGTGCAATTCATCAACGCGATCGGTCAGATCAGCGACTCCAAGCGCAACGAAGGACAGCGAATCTGTGATGTGCTGGGCATTGAATCGTAAGTGGGAGAATCTCCTAGAGGCGGTATCAAGACCCGAGAGCTAACCACGTCGCACTGTACAGACTGGTCGATGAGGTCGCCAATAAAATCATGCTGGACAGCGACGAGACGCCCACGTCGTCGACGATCCTCGGACCCTTCTGGAGCCCCCACGCGCCATTCCGGGAGCTCGGGGACAGCATCGTCCAAGACCCGTATCCAACCGGGCGCCTCACGCGCATGCACGGCGTGGTCAGCGACTACAAGACGGGCAAGCCGATCCCCAACGCGATCGTGGACATCTGGCAGGCGTCGGCCAACGGCAAGTACGACTTCCAGGACGACGCGCAGTCGGTCAACAACCTGCGAGGCAAGTTCCGCACCAACGACAAGGGCGAGTACTACTACTACTGCTACCACCCGACGGCGTACTCACTGCCGACCGACGGGCCCGCGGGCGTTCTGTTGAAGCTCATGGACCGCCACCCCATGCGGCCCGCGCACATCCACCTCATGATCAGCGCCGACGGCTACAAGTCGCTGACCACACAGCTGTACCCGCGCGACGACCCCTACGTGACCAGCGACTCGGTCTGCGCCGTCAAGGATGACCTGCTGCTCGACTTCAAGCCGTCCGACGACCCCAAGGCCGAGCTGGATCTGGAGTACAACGTTACGCTGGCGCCGTTGAAGCCTGGCCAGAAGGCTGGCTGGGTTCACACTGTGTTTTAAAGCATCGGGCATGTAGGGTATCATTTGAGCGACGATTTTCTGGACGAGGGGGGGTTCTGGCGTTGTTGTTCTTTGTCTCATAAATGCATGATCATGACAGGGATGTGAGCGGGTTTTCTTTTTGAAAAAGGGGCCAAAGTGTTCTCGACGATGCCTTGACTTGGAGTCTCAGTGCTCCATCCACTTACCCACCCTTGTAATGCGGTAGCCGTATTGAATATGGTAAAAAATGCAGTAGTAGTCACACACGAATAACTATCACCATGACTGAACGGGCACTTGTCCAAGGTCATCTTATGGCTCTCCCTCCTTTTCCGTATGCAGGGTATATCTTTTGCTCTTTGACGGGCTGTCCTCTCAATATCTGATGAGCGCGCCGATGCCGGCTTCGGCTTGTGCGGCGCGGGCTGCGGTAGATATAAGAAGCAGGGATGTCATCTCCATGAGATGTCTGTGCTTGAATTCTTCCAACCCCGCAAAAAACCAGAAGGTCCATCAAAAGCCCTTGATTTATCTTAATTCCTACTTCTCTCAAAAGTTTGTCTGTTCAACCAACCATCAAGGCTTTTCGAGTACTCTTCTTCGATCTCTGATCCCACTGTCCCTACTTGGGTTCCTTGTCCAACAGACCATTGTTGCTCTCTACGCATTGACAAAATCCAGTCAGCCCCGCCAGACTAGTCTACCCGTCAATCAATCAATCAACTAATCAAACCCGTTCATCCCCCAGTCTCTGTCCCTGTCAGTCTCTGTGTCTACGCCATGCGCCTCCCCTACGCTCCATCAACCCCGCCACCCGACGCCCCGCCATCCGTGGGCGAGATCTACGCGCGGATCGCGGCGCGCCGGCGCCCTCGGCCCCTGATCCCCCTGGACCTGACGCTGCTGCACTCGCCGCCCGTGGCGGACGGGTACAATGCGTTCGTGGGGGCGCTGCGCACCGCGACGATCGTGCCGCAGAGCCTGCTCGAGCTGGCCGTCTCGCGCGTCGCCATCCTCACCGGCGCCGTGTACGAGTGGAACATCCACGCCGCGCTGGCGCTCAAGGCGGGGTTGTCGGCCGCGGCGTTGGAGGTGGCGTGGGGGACGGGGAAGGGAGAGGTTGGTGGCAATTCCTCATCGTCAGGGTCAGTCTCCCCACTGAGTCTGAGCGACAAAGAAATCGCCGTGCTGCGGTACACGGACGAAGCCACCGTCGACGTCAAGGTCCAGGACGCCACTTTTGACGCCCTCAAGCGCCTCTTCAACGATCGCGAGATCCTCGAGCTCGCCACCGTCGTCGCCGGGTATAACGCCGTCAGTCGGATTCTGGTGCCACTCGACGTGGGCGAGAACAACGACAAGCCGATGAAGACGGTGGCCGAGTTGGTTGCCGCGGCGGGTGTTTGAATTACTTTTGCCTTTAAGGAAGAGGAGTGGTAAGGGGGAGGGTAGGGGGAGGGAGGAGGGGAAGGCAGTCATGTGTATCTATAGAGAAGTCTCTTGTGCAGGATTGAATGACTCCATGATCAAACAATTCAACAATCGTACATGAGCACTTGAGACAAGCAAGAGGAGACCCATGAAAAAGACCAGTTCTAAAAAGGACACAGACTGGTAAAGCTGATAGAAGCAGCTTCGTTGGCCCCCTTTCCAAGTCTCCTGTGTAACCTTCTGCACGGGGGACTTTGTCCACTTTATCGCGTTCAGGTGCCGGTTGTCAATTGTTCAGTGTCAGCGTCGATGTCATGGATTATGCACCGAATGGTATCTAGTGTTGTGCAGTAGCATACCTCCTACCCTGTGCATGCACGGTAATGGTAATCTATATTTCCATATTGTGATGCACCTGCGCCAAAGGCCCTGGAAAGACGCGTACCTACAGTGGCACAGGAATGCAACAAAGCCCCACCTGGGGAATACATACGACGCGAAGCACCGGTACGAAGGACCCGCGAAGGACGTGGGTACATGCATACATGGGTCGTCCGTATCTCGTCAAGCCAGCCCGACTGAATGATTATTCACCCAAAAGCGCCCCGACATCCCTCAGAGGGAGATACAATATGAGGTATATACCTCGCGAGCTTGTATCAAGCAGCGATCGATCGGCGCGAGACAGGTCCGAACTCCCTCCTTTTTCACTCGGTACATTTGTCAGATGAGATCTTCCCCCCTTGTGCCCCTGATGCCCCGGAATCTGGCTTCGGCGGTGCGTGGTTCCGAAAACGCGCAAGAACAAGAGACTTGCGGAGTGTGGAGATGCCGATGCGCCCTAACGCCACACGCCACCCGCCACACCATAGGGTTGGCATGTATCGGACGATATTCGAATACTTAGTTGGTCACACAAGACCTTTCTGGTATCTCCTCAAGCCTACTCTCTAGAACCTCTCGTAAGCTGGCCAGAAACTTGAAAGACTGATGACAGGCAGTCAAGCATCTACGTACAATGACATACTTGGTGCAAATGAAGAGACTCAGGCGGCAGCGAGCGGTACATACGCACCACGCATCTTCGGGTCCAGGTACTTCCGAACACGGTGGACAGAGGCTCGCCAATTACCAATACCTCGTATTAGGTACTTGTCCATACCTGCAGGTGGTCGATAGGTGATGTATGGATAGATCTGTCATCTGTCATCTGCTCTGCTCTGGGCCATTGTCTTTCCTTGTTCGCAGTGTCCTTTATAACAGACCCTTCATCCCGCGGGATGTACACAGAGAACAGCCTCATCCTTCATACTTCACAAAGATCTCAGGTACCCAGAGAGTACAGTACATTCTCAACCACCTCTACCTCACCCACACCTCCAACTCACTCAGAACAATCGCGCCATGTCCAGAGCAGTCCTCATCACCGGCGCCACCGGCAAACAGGGCGGCTCGGTCGTCAACGCCCTGCTGCGCGCCAATGCCGACTTCCAGATCCTCGCCCTGACCCGCGACGCCGCCGGCGCCTCCGCACAGCGACTTCTACAGAAGTCCCCGAAGATCAAGCTGGTCGTCGGCAACATGGACGCCGCCGAAGACATTTTCGCAAAGGCACAGGAGGCGTCGAGTCTGCCAATATGGGGCGTCTTTAGCGTCCAGGTACGTGAACTATTATCTCTTGCCATTTTTCAAGAAATAAACAAGAAAAAAAGTCTTGGAACAACGGAGCTGACTCGTGTGGAATGGTGGTTGTTTTCGTCACAGACCGCGATCGGAAACGGCGCCAGTGCACAGTCTGAAGAGCGCCAGGGCAAGGCGCTCATCGACGCGGCCCTCAAATTCGGCGTCAAGCACTTTGTCTACTCGTCCGTCGACCGCGGCGGGCCTGCTCGATCGGACAAGGATCCCACCACCGTCCCCCACTTCGTGAGCAAGTACAACATCGAAAAACACCTTTTCGACAAGACCAAGAGCAGACAGAACACAGACGCGGCAATGAACTGGACGGTCCTCCGGCCCGTGGCCTTTTTCGAGAACCTCGTGCCGGGCTTTCTCGGCAAAGTCTTCGCGTCGAGCTGGGCCCGCAGCCTGGACAAGGGCCAGAAACTCCAGCTGGTCGCGACCAGCGACATCGGCTTCTTCGCCGCCGAGGCCTTCCTCAAGCCCGAGCGCTACGCGAACGCCAAACTCTCGCTGGCCGGCGACGAGTTGACCTACGACCAGTTCCGCGCCGTCTTTCAGCAGACCCTTGGTTATCCGCTGCCCACCACCTTCTCCTTCGTGGCGGGGCTTGTGAACTGGATGGTCAAGGACCTGGGCCTCATGTTCCGCTGGTTCCACGACGTCGGATACGGCGCCGACATCGCCGCCTTGAAGCAGATCAACCCGGGCTTGAAGGACTTTCGCACTTGGTTGGAAACGGAGAGTCAGTTTAAGAAATCGTGATCGACGCTCTTTCTCTTCCTGTGCTACTCAGAGGGGGAAGTATCGGGTTAGACAGGAATTGGTTGTCCAAGGGGACTCGGTCCAACTGTTCAATCCACCAAGAAAAGAAAAAGGTGTCTTTTTGCGAGTTGTTGGTGTCTTTATGGGGGACCTTTAGCTATTGCGTTGGTTAATCATAGTTCTCGTGTTTCAACAAAAGTCGATTGTGACAGATGTGAATAATATATGTACCTGTAGACTCGACTTGAAGTGTCTCCACTCACCTTATACTGTCCTTCCATACCGTGGGCTTGTACAGATTGGATGCCCCTTTCCACATTTTGGAGATCTCTTCTGGTTCAGCTTCCTAACTCCTTCCTTCGCCTTGAGGCGCACGCGGTTGACATCGCTTGTTCACAGGGCCTACGACAGCGACTCGGACCTGCAGCTGGCTTCCTCCATCCCGTCACCTCGCTTGCCTAACTTATACATCTCTGCTCCGCTCGACTTGGTTCGCGCAGAGCATATCCGGTGAGGAGAAGAGGGGGAAATGGAACGGGGCGTACTTTATAGCTGGCCTGGGTCCGGGCGGCATTGGCTTTCGAAAAGCATTATCAAAGATCTCTCTCTCAGCAGCAGCCTGGGACTGAGTACGGACCAGGTTCATTGGCCTGATTTACATCAAGCTCTTCATCCAGAAATCCGAGTCGTCCATCATGAGAGAATCGAATTCTCGGAGTGAGTCGGCGTCCAAGACCAGATCATCCCAATCGGTCGCCGCGTAGGTGAGAGGGTTGTACGCCGCCTCGACTGGAGCTGTGCCTGTGGCGTCGACGGCGTGCCTCTGCTGTGTGCCAGATGTGGACGACGGCGTGGAGTTGACACCGAATGCACCGATACCGACCACAACAGGTGTGTTCAGAGATTGTCTGGGGTCAGATAACGGCTGAGATACTGGTCTTAAATGGGACGTAACATCGATCTCGGTCGGTGACTGCTCAGACCGGTCGCCAAATGCACTGTAGACAGGCCCGTCGCTGTGGCTGTCACATCGTCCGTGGGCGGTGATGCACACCTGTTTCTTGTGCAGATACCAGAACCGGAGCTTGGCCAGCGCCATACCCCAGGTCTTCGCCTGCGGAAGATATCCGTCTTGGACGATCTCCGAGATCTTGCTCAACATTGCATCGAGACTGGGCAAGGCCGAGGCTTCTTCGGAGTGCATGGTCGTGGTCGCGGTCCCGGCTCTCATTCCCTCCCTAAACGGGGTCAGCTTGATGAGAGCTACCGCGGCAGACAGAGTCCACATCAGGTAGTGATTGGGCAGCGATCGAGCCAGGCGAACGTCGAGAGATATGTATGCGTCGAGTAATGCCTGACTCGAATCCCAGCAGCAGAAAAGTGCTTTGAGGTGCCCGGAGCTCAGCACGTCAACGCTCGCGTGGTAATCTTCGGATCCAGAGCCTGCGAATAGTCTCTGCATGTAGCATTTGAGCGCGATATGGTGGACACAGATATTTGCAAACTCGGCCGAGCATCTTTTCAAACCTAGGGTTGAATTAGTACCGACAGTGACAAACCATATCGAGGCGCTCCAATACTAACGGTCATCAACGAAGCTTGACTCGGAGGCGTTCCAGCTTGCGAGGCGCTCCTGAAACCTTTTCAACTGGTATTGGACGGTCGGACTGTCAAATTCTCCAATCGCCTGCTTGTCCCCTGGGTCGAAGGTGTTTGAGACATTATCCAAAATAAGTTGCAGTCGTGCGAGGCTGCAGAGCAGGGCATCCGACGTCGGCACAGAAGCCGCAGTCGACAAGACGCTGATACAAGCTTCAAGCTTGGACGAAGGAGGCATGAGAGTCTGCTGTCGGAATAATATGGCATTGCTAATGCAGGCGGAGACGCAAATATCAGCCAGAAGACGCCGCAGCTCATGCAGTCAACTTACCTTGATGCGGCATACCAGCACGCTAAATAGGCTCGAGCGGTTTCCTTCGACTCATCTGTACAAGAACCCGGCTTAGGCGCAATGTGTTCCACCATATCAAGATCACACAACATGGTAATGGCGGCAGAGACAAATTGAGTTGGCAAAGCATGGGGTGATTCGGGATCATGGGTGTAGTACTGAGAATACAAGAGGCATGCCTGGATGAGGTCCATACTTCGTCTGCCCTGTTCAAGAATCTGTCTGGCTAATTGACGTTTCAATTCCTTGACGAGCGGTGACTGGAAGGACGGCAAGATTGAGCCGCTCGCGACGCTCAGAATGGCGAGGAACAGCATCGGTTTACCTCTCCTACATTCCCGCAAGTTGTCCTCCGAGAGTAGCACAATAGGCAAAATGGGTCGCATGGAGTCGTTCCAATGGTTGAAAAGGACCTCCGCGGTTGGCATGTCGAGAAGTCCCTGGTCCACAACATCCAGATCGACCTGGGCGGAACTGTGCCTCGACTGCGACTCTGGGAAGATTTGCCACGTTGGACGTACAACGGGGACTGAAGCGTCTCTTGACCTTCCGGATGACACTGACTGTGTCGGTGTAGCCAACAGAGTGGGTTCTCCTGGCTGGTCATGACGCTGTCTGGCCGACAATGCTTGGGAAAGGGACGCAATCTTGCCCTCGAGCTCCCTGATCTTTTGCGACGGATTCGTTCGCGGTTTCGCTGGTCCGGGCCGGACACATGCGCGCGATTTCCTGAGACATGCTTCACAAGAATCCAGGTCACCAATAGAAACACATCTGGTCTTGGTCATTCGGCAAGGGACGCATGCTATCGGGGTCTTGAACCGCCTTCCAGGGCAGCGGACTTCGGATCTGGCATCTGCTGCAGAATTAGGGCCCTCATTGCTTTCAGCCTCAAGGTCCATGTTAGATTTGGGAGTGCATTTTATTTCCAAAAGAATGCATCGATCGGTGGTCGAAAGAGACAAGTCGAATTTGGACAATGAAACAGATTCTGGGATTCGCGGTGTTGCCAAGAACAGCCGTTCAGCCTCGCGCCCTTGATGCATCACGTCGCCAAAGCTACTCGGTACACGACTATGTAACTTCATTGCCATATTCGACAGCGCATTTAAGTTCCTCGACATTGTGTTGATACATGTTTATGCCACACTGACTGTGGACATATTCTCTGGCGTCACCTGCACTAAAGAAATGGAATGCGCTCCCACCGCACCTCACCAGCACTAGCTTCTGCAGACCGCCCACGGATGTGACTATTGCTCCAGGCAGTTCACTCTGTGGCATCTCCTGTCCGGTCCATATCCAACAAGTACTCCTTGATCCTCTTGAGTCCTTCTAGATCCCCTTTCTTGGTCTCCCTGTCTTCCTCGTCGACCCAGCCCTCCGTGTATCCACCCCCAAAATCAATCATGCAGACATTTTCGTTCGCGTCAATGACCATGTTGTTCGGCGAAACATCGCCCCAGACAAAATCTTTTTCGTGCAATAAATGTACCATGTCCTCGATATCACGATACCAGCGTTCACATAGCGCCATGGGGAGAGATAGCCCTTCTGGTCCGTTGACTCGATCTGCTATGGTCCCATTGTTGGGGTAGATGGCGGAGAGAATAAGACCGTTGATAAATCCCCTGTTACCATCCTTGTCATCAAGTACAATAGCTTCTATCTGCGGGCAGCGTAGTCTGTGGCTGAGATTTTCCCGAGAGAGCTTGGAGAGTATATCGATCTCTCGAATATATGGAGGACTATCGACGTAGTCCAAAACAGGCTTAAACCAGCATATGCGGTTGTTGAACATAACGAGGTTGGTATTTGAGGATGTCTGAGAAGTTTGAGCCAAAGTGATGTCTTTTGCTTCGACATGAGGGTATTCGAGCCAATGCTCAGATTTCCAGACAGTAGCCCAGGGTGGATCCGCGGTTTCCAATTTCTCTGGAGACCGGCTGATCGGGACGAGATCTCCTCCAACTACACGTAGGGTAAACGACAGAAGCGGAGGGTGAAGGACGTCTTGTAAGGTATTGAGACAAGGTGTTGATGATTCCGGGGCAAAAGTTTCGAAGGTTCTGTGTGTCAAAAATGGTCCCACAGCAAAGGCTATGACAGGATCCTCTTCGCAACCACATTCGCTCGACATCGGAGAGGCGGCCGTATCGAAACGACCACTGCAATCAGAGAAGTCGGTAGCCGCATCGTCTTCATCGGCTTCAGAAGCTTCCGCAGATTCATCATCACCGAATGAATGTTGAAGCGCATCGAGGTACTGTTGCTCGAAGGGCTGTGAACCGATTGGACTCGCTGGATCGTGGAGGTCATTTGGTCCAAATTCAATGTCGAATACCCTCCCCCGGAAGCGAGATCTGATCAAAATGTTGTCATCGTCAAGCTTGGTCATGCGGTCAATTGTGTAGTCCGGATTCTGCATTTTGTTGGAAGTGACAAATTTGGCTCGCAAAGGATTTTGGTGGGAATGAGCAGAGTATATATGTGTGTTGAAGCCTGATGGATGTGACATTTGCAGAAATGATGGATAGACGAAGAAGAAGGGAGCAACGCAGGCGCTTGTTAGTGATAACAGTATTTTACATTGGACGCGTCTCGGGCAGGCACGCAGGCACGCAGGCACCTGTGGCACCGAAACGAGGGTGTCACGGTCACGTGCACCGTGTGTTACCCAAGTATTGCCCCTGAATGCCTCGAGCTCGCTGACTAGGGATGAGTTAGACTAGCACCAAACATCACCAGCAAAACCATAATTTATCAACATCGCTCCGCTAACTCAGTCACTTATACCACCTTATTCAACCAGGTCTTGATTACCTGCTTACGCCCAGTTGCGAGTTTGACATGAGGCTGACCCATTGGAGAGTTAGACGCTCGAGGCCATATTCTGCCAAAGGTCTGGCATTTTCCAGCGAAGAACTGGGCCTGAAATGACCTGCTGACCCGCCCGTATGGGAAATGAGCTTCTTGTCGTGTAACCTGCGCACGCAAGGTGCTTTGTCTAGTATGAATTGATTGGGAAGCATGAGATCCGACAACGAATCCGACTTCAGAGGCTCCTGTGCCCCTGATCCTGGTGAGGAGAAAGGCACCCAGGCATGCGCTGGTCGCCAGTCAACACCAGATTCGTACTGTCAGGTGCACGGTTGCAGACGCCTGGTTTGGTTGATAAAATGAAGCAGGGCGTAGATGAACCCACAGCCACCATGATGGCCAACTAGCTGTTTCAATAGTGTGCTACTTTGTCTCCTGACAGTCGCCGGCCTGGAGAGTAGCTCTTCCTGCAGATATAGTTCTGACCCTGTTGTAGATAAATTAGTTCCTCTAAGGTTCTATCAAACCTCAAACACAGCATACCTTTTTCTGCACTTTGTGTGCCTCATGTGTAACACGCACGAAACGTTCTTGCCCTTCAACAAACCACTCATCCCATCAGCATGCCGCCGTGCACTTGCAAGCAGTGGAAAGTTCAATATGCCCAATGCGGCCACACAACACAGCATCCGCATCACAAAACGAGATATTGTCAAGCTGCTCGGAGAAGACAGCAAGCAACCGGCGCCCGGAGGCCATCCCTCTGTCCTGGTGGACCGGCAGAGCGCAGCATACGCGCCGAACTTGGTTGGTGCCATGGCAACTTGTGTCGGGAGAGAGCAAGACAGGAAGAATATCGAGCTTTGGTGCGTGCTAGGAACAATTGCTGGGAGTGTTGCAGGTGCAGAGAGAGGGGCGGTCGCAATCTTTTCTGCATGAACTGTCGACACGACATCTGCCGGGACTGCCGGGCGGCAACGCCGACACCTAGTATACCATCCACTCGAGGTTCACGAGCTTCGTAACATCACCCGTTCACGCTCTGGACCAGGACGTTGTACTCCCGGAAGCTACTGTCATCAAATCGAACCCGACACAACGCATGGTTGCTCCCGAATCCGGTCCTGAAGCCCTGCACTTTATAGGCTAGCTTCCATCATTCCTTCTCCTTCCTGTCAAGGGCGTACGCTTTGTTGTGATCCTTCACTAAATCTATGTTGAGAGAGAAGATGTTGCTGCTGATCAAAGAGTTCTGGTTGGACCTGGGCTCGACGAAGGCATCGTTCAGGGCCACGTGGTCGTTCAAAAACGACGCTCGAAAGTCGCTGACGCCTATGTGGGAGCCGGTGCTTGAGGATATCGAACTGTTTGGCCAAATGTGAAGAGCTGGGAGTCGAATCTGGCAGGAAAAAGAGGGAAAGATCAGCTTAAGTTGCCATTATCATCAACGTGCAAGGCCATACCGTTGAGAGGTACCATATATTTCTAACCACAATCGTTCACGTAATTAATCAAAATCCTTCCAAAGTCTCCCCGAAGTCTCTCGCCCTCATAATTGTTGATCCCACCCCACATAGCTTCCGCATCGATGTGTGCTTCGTCCGCAAGCTGTGAATGTATACCTGCTCTGCAATACCAAAGCGCGGACTCAACTGGTTTCGGATCAGTGTCGAGTCGAGTTCCTGCACCAGCTGCCTTGGCTTATTCGAGAAATTCGTAGTTTCTCTGAGAACACTGAAATCTAACTTGGGACATTCCAGCACCACTATTGGATTCAAATGGCTCATCCTGTAGTCTCTCACTTCATGGAAAGTTGGTTGAATAAGGCATATAGGGTCCAGACGGGGTCCCGCCAGGGGCAGTACCCGCACACAATAGAGTCCGAGGGCCATGGCCATCAAGAACAGCCGTGGCCTCTTTGAAAAGGCAGGGCTTTTGAAGTACTCTTTGCAGGGTTCGAAGCAGTCATCTTCTGGCAAGATGGAACACATCCCATCTGAAACCGACTCGATGATTTGTTCTGATGTCTCAAGGTGCACCTTTCACCAGCATTTGCCTGCGTCTTCATGACCTCGGCAATGAAACTGACCACTTCGAAATGCAGGAGCACCGACGTTGTTTAAAAATGACCAAGTTGTGCAGTTGTTGAGGTGGGTCAAGGTCAGCCTTAGTACTGCCTTATACAATGCTCGACATATTGAGCAATCCAGGTGAACTTATCCTTCGCAGCAACTCCAATGCCAGAAGGGTATGAAGGTGGGCGCTAGCGCTTTCGCAAGATGCACGTCGTCTATATTCACTCATTGTCGACGAATGAGTTGGCTAGCCTGCCAAAATAAGGTACTTCGAAATGGTCCAGTGTCTCGACATCTCGGTAAGCATGGAGCGAGAGAAAGCCGATCAAAATCAGGTCGATTGCGAACAGCATCCAGGAGAGCACCTTTGACCAGGACAAGATCAAGTGAAGGAAGAATATAGCTGAGAAGAGCATGCTAGATTGCCACGCATGAAACCGGACATAGTCGCTCTTGTGCTCGAACAGGAGAAGAAAAACACCCCCGGCCGGTGGAAGGACCAGGTATGCCAACATTGCTTCATAATCCACTCTTAAAGGCAGGCTTGTCTCGAAAGCTTCTAAGCTCTGGTCCCTATGTTCCCCGGTAAACGACGGCCTAGGCGGGAGATCATTCGCGAATGCACTGGGAGGAAGCAATGGTGGCAGTGATTGCGTACCAGCGCTGGCACGGGTGATGGGCTGGATGGGTCTGTTCGGGGGAGGCGACCGAACGCGAGGCGAATCGATCGAAGTGCGAGGGGGAGGTGATAGAGCACGTTCTCTATATACTTTTGATTAACAACTTTGTCCGCCCATCTTGATCTCCAATTCATGTCGTGGCAGCAACTCACATTTCTGGCGAAGCATCCTGGTACGGTGCGAAATTCATTGTTTACTTTCTCCGCAGTTGGTCGTGTCTCCAGACGCGGACTGGACTGTGAGAAGGACGAGTGACAAGTTGTCTTGTGCTTGTTGTAAAACGAAGTGGTTCCGTAGAAGATCTTCCTCTAAACGGTATGGAGAACTAGAATTGGCCCAACAATGAACCTTGTCTGTTGCGCAGACCAGGTTGCTTCATTCACATCTCAAACCATAATAAATTGGGAGAATCAAGCTGATGCTTCTTTCGGCGACCGCCTTGGGGGTCTTGTGCTCTCGTCCCCTTGCTGCTTTTAGACCGCTCTACAACGACGACCTCCCCTTCACATTTCGTGCTTTGTCTCCGGTTACTCACCGCTCGCCTGGTAAAATTATGACTTGAGATGATGATACCTAGCTAGGTATTTGCCTGCCCATGCTTGATTGGTACATCTCCTTCCGGCTTGTTGTTGTACATACTTGCAGCACTGCACTTTTGGAGGCAAGGTTTGACTCAGGCTACATACTTGAATACAACACACCAGTGTGGCCAGGAGCACGGATTTGGTCGATAGCTCAGTCTTCGACTTTGGGGTTCCTGAGACTTGCATTCTACATCTGAACTAGCTGCGCAGAGGCTCCTCCTGTCAGGCACTGAAATGTGCCTTTGACTCCAGCAGAAAGAACCCATACCTGACAACTTGGTATCGCCGCGACGAATTTGCTTGCATGCTGTGGTCTCTGCCGCCATCAGCTCCGTAGGTGTGCTTCTTCCCAGGCACATCTGACCTTTCTCCCAGTAATTACGCCCCATCAGTACCACGACCGCCCACAGTATACTGAACAAATATGATCCCTCCCCGACTCGCGGTGTATCTCGGCGAAAGTGGGCAAAACACTGGTCGACGTGACCACCGTTTTCGATCTCGTCAATAGCTGCAAATATGGGAGCCAGACTGCTTTAGCGCACTTCAACTTCGCTCCCCTGGCGGACTCTGAAGGGTGGGACTAGATGAACTCCCACCTACCTCGCGCGCATCGTGGCGGACAGACACCAGAACAATCTATTCTACGGGTGAGCCGTGAGAAATAGTCTCGTATGCTGGGAGGCTCCCGTTACCGAATCCCCAGGGTCTGTCTTTTGATTTCCAGGGGTGCCAAGGGTCCTGACGAGCTTGCGTTCGTCCCTGGCATCTGTTGGGTACAACAAAACCCCGTCGTGAGCCCGAGCGGCAAAGATGAAACAAGGCAATCCATCAACGGAAGCCGCAGATTTCAGCCACGGCCTCTCGAGGCCCTGCCCGTTGTCCCTCTACCAATTCCTGAGCTGGCTCTTCTAGCGGAGGCTGTGCCTCGCCTTATACCGCTGGTATTAGACCCTCCTACCTGTACGTAAGCCGAGGACTGTGCGGTTGCACCACCTCTTCCGGCAGCACCGATCCTGCCCGGACCTCGCGCAGTCCCTCTTGTGGGTTTGGTGGCTGTCTCAACTTTATGTCGCTCTTCCTCTTGAGCCTTTTTGGCTTCTGCCTTCTTTCTCTCCTCCTCAGCTTCTCGTCGATCAGCAGCGCGCTGTTTCTCCAGGGCTTCCTCTTCAATATCCGCGATATCTTGACTGGCGCCTTGCCATGAAGGGTCAAGAATCAGGCGTTGGTTATGCTCTGTTTGGGATAGAATTTTGGTCCATGTATTCAAGAGACTTGAGGCAGCTGAGACGGTGTTGTTCACCGTCTAGTACTCGAGTTAGTGAAGACCATCAAATATGGAGGAACCACAGGTTGAATCCTTACTCTCATATTGCTTTTGGCCTTGTGGAGGCTCTGAATAACACCTTCAATAGCCTCATTAACCTGTCTCACGCTCTGTAGTTCTTGACGTAGGTTTTCCTCATATTGTTGTTGTCCTTGGTATGTGTGCTTCGCTCTATGGGCTTGTTTGCCCGCTGTTTCTTGTTCTGCAGGGGCATGCCAGAGACTGTCTGCAGAGTCATCGTCCGTGAGGACTGAAGATTTGTGATCCATGATGCAGAAGAGCAGCGTCTGAGTCTGGAACAAAGAGGACGCCGTTTGTATGCATGGTATGATGACGACTAGAAGTGCGCCCACAATGACAAGATACACATAAAGCCGCTTTACGCGTAGTTTTGAGACGAGGCGCGTCTCGCCCGGGACGAGAAACCCGAACCCTGAATGCCCAGACCTGCAAGCCACGACTGCGCTTGCGCCGGGGAATGTGCTGTTCCCAGCCACTCACCCCAGCAGTCACTTCACCAGACGGAAGCCCAACCTCCAACAAACTCCTCGACCTCCATCTAGCACCGTCCTTTGCGATGCAGTCACCTTATTGTTGTTGTAACTTGTTCTTGCTTACTGCTTTTGACTGAGCTGCATTGCATCTGGAGAGCACACCCTTGCGCTGAATTTTGGAGTTGGTTTTGCAACTCTTCACTCTGAACCTTGGGTCTGGCAGAGACATTGATCAATTGCCGGTGAATTCACTGCTGCATGTGCGCCTCACAAAATGACTTCAACACCGCCTCTTCAAATCGCATCGACTCCTCAGACTCCCCAAACTCCTTTACATGGCGCCGCTTACGATCGTTCTCATACCCATCCTGATCGAAGGGCTACAAGAACAAGCTCTCGAATTGCGTCCGCCAATCTTCACACCACTCCCGACAGGCGCGACAACATACCTGAAATTGAAGCCCCAGTGACCACTCCGCGATCGTCAAGGAAGTCAAGACCCAGAGTCGCACCTGGAATTCAATCGCCAGAAGCGACACCAAAGCACAAGGCACCTCGTCGCGTCCAAGTCATCTCACCTCCATCCTCCGACATCCTTCCTTCGACCATCGACAAACTACCTCATTCCAAGTCGCATCTTCAACCACTTGCATCTTCCTCCACTACGATCTCCGACGGCATGCTTCCCACTCCCGTCAAAACTCCGAGGAAGAAAATGGTTCCTCAAACAAGTAACCCTGCTCGTGCACTTTTCCAAGACAATACCCTAAACGTGAACGACTTGGTGGACTTTGAACCAAGCCCAAAAAGGAATCGAAAGACTAAACGCTACAATGGCTTCTCACTTGAAAGCTTCTCTGTCGAGAACGATGACAGCCGCGGGCAAGTTCAGATTTACACCGATTCTCGTGATAGAATTCCTCATGTCGACAACAGCGAGTCAAACCCTTTCACTGAGCAAAATATGAACGGAGAAACTTCGTCCACCCGCAAAATCGCTGGAACATCTAAACGTCGCAAGGTTAGTGGGGAGCGAAAGAAGCTTGATCCCCAAGTCGAAGAGGCTATTGAGAAGGACGATGGCATGGTTTATGTATTGTAAGTCGCTTACTCTCCCGTCCCAAGTTTCAATGCTGACTACTTCAAGCCGCGGCAAGAAAGTCTACCGACGATTTGATGATGAGGAGGATGAAGAAGAAGACATTGATACTGGTGACCTCGGTCTCTTGGAACACACGCCCAAAGGCTCCGATGTCAAGCGGCTTCGAACACTTACCCGTCGGTCAATCAAGCCCAAACGTCTTTTCCAGACTGAAGCGCAGCAAAAAGCACGGGAAGCAGAACGCGAGGAGGAAGCTCTGACTGACATTGAGGAACCGACTGATCAGAAGGAAGATGCATCGGCGGCAATCGGCAACAGTACCTCAAGCGACATTTCCCCAATGTCAAAGACGAAGAGATCTCTTCGCTCAAGTGGACCAGCCCCTTTGATTTCCGAAGAAGTCAAGTCACTAGATACCGGCCGTCGTTCACAAAAAGCCAGTCCTTTCGATTCCTGGCCCAGGCTCAAAAGCGGTGGGCGCTCGATGGCTGGCACTCCCAAGGGGAAGAAGCGCGGCGCGGCGGATATATTGGAAGACAGCGTTGGGGCCATAGGTGTCGAAACCAAAAAGTCAAGGACCTGAGACGGTGCATGTCAGCATGGAATGGTGTTGCTTTTTGTTGCGTACAGCAAACTCTTCTTGACTGTGGATTACTAGGATTGTATAAGATGTGGTCTTGGACACAATAGTGGCTGCTTTTCAGACGTGGATTCAAGCAAGGTGGTGTTGCTTCTACCAGCATTATTTTGCGTGCAAGGCTTTTGCTATTCTCGGGGGCTTTTCCTCATGACGTGCATGTGGTGGTATTCCTGAATGAAATATCTTTTCTTCAAGTTCGCACCTATATGCTCAAGAGATGTGTCTCAGAGGCTGTCTCTAGTTAACTTTTGGAATAAAACTGCTTGGTTAACATACAGATGCATCGTCGATGCTCAAATCCAGACACGTCAAAGTATCTGGAAGGATGCACGTGTCCTTATTCTCGAGTTTGCGCACGTGATGAAGCATGCCAAGGCTTCATGCCCAAACAGAGTGGTCGCCTGCCAATGACTGGCCGCTGGACTCCAACTCCATGTTCCATGCAAAGAGGCCAACACCAACACCAAACTCACTCCTCTCTTCCCCCCCGATTGTTCCTGCGTCTTCACTTTTCCATCAACTTATTCCTTCTCTCAGTCACCCGTTGTACCCGACACTTCTTGCTACTTTTAGATTGACCTCTTACCTCTCTCTTACAAGCTACCTAAACCTATTGTACAACGTGGCTGACCTCCCCGCAAACCCTTCTCACTAGCACCGCCCTTTTCCAAGGTCATGAATGCTTCCCATGATCCTCAGTCCTGCCGCGTCCGGCCCCTCCTCGCTTTCAAAGATATCCGCGACTCAGATTCTCCTGCTGCTTGATACCATCAGTGAAAGAGAGGGAAAGGCAAAGTGGGACTCCAAGCGGGAGAAGATACAGCGACTGCTCGATTCTAACGGCATGGAGGTCTTTGCCCAATTCTTCAGGCGAACCATCACCCTGAATACTGCCGCCATTTTCCAAGGTGCGAAAGACTTCGATCAGGGAAGCTATAAGCTACTGCGTGAAGAGTTGGAAAAGGTCGCCTCGGACCCAGAACAGCCATCAAAGATTGCCGAGGCCATTGATACCTCCAAGGAAGACTCGTTCCGCGACTTTGACCTTGTGACCTTTATCCAACATTTCTTCGCCGATACCCTTCCTCAAGTCATTCTGGCCGTTGCCTTCACGAAGTGCACCCGCGTCGACCTGAGAACAAAAGCAGAAAGTTTTCTCGCCGAGTTCGCTCAGAGCTCTCTGCGTTCCCTGTCGGAGAGGCGCGGTGAGAATACACAAACATTCGCGGTCGAGAACATCTGCTCTGTAATCGAATACTTTGCCCTGGCTGCTGCGACGACTACGCAACAGCAGAAAGACGATCTATGGCGTGCAGTCATCAGTCGATACACTGGTTCTAAACCAGAACAATTCTTTGGTGCCTACCAGCTGCTACGCCTCTCAGCCGAAGCTCGAGATATCGCTCGCGGTCTACAACGGCACGGACCTAAGGCGGTCGCCTCAGAACAAGCCGCACAGGATTTTCTAGCTTCATTACCCACAACGAGTGTCACAGAGGCAGAAGTAGCCAATGCTCTACTATTCCTCGTCTTCACCATCAATCAACAGTATGATATTTCAAATTTGGTAGAGGCTCTCCGGGCAAAACAGCTGGACTGGAACCTGGTCATTCAAGGATTCGATATCCCGGGTCTCCGTATGCGGAGGAACGATTTCCCAAGGTTATACAGATCTCTGCTGCATGTGGCACAGGATAACCCGCAATTTGATCTCCAGAAACTCTGGGGAGGCAGATGGGCGAACCCAGACACGCAGATTTCCTTCCTTGGCGGATTTCTCGCCTCTTCATCCTCGGAAACTCAGCCAACTACAATACCCCGACTTCGCGAGACTTTACCCGCAGAAGACCTGAGCAACTTCTCTCCCGAAATGACGCGATTGATCACCCCGGAGCTCGATGGTCCATATGTATCTGCCGATGCTTGTCAGGCTATTTTCGAAGTCGTTCTGGGACCCGGTACAGGGGCAGATGGAGAAGACCGAATCGACATACTGCAGGACGTATACCACAATCACCCAGCCATCTTCCTCCTGTTTCTAGCGAGGACCAATGCAAAGTCATGGGTGCCAGACCAGGAAAAGTTCATTGCTGAGTGCTTCAGCTTGTTCCTCGAAAAGCAACGCCCAGACTATCGTCCTGTTCTTGAAACGCTCGCGTCTCAGTATCCTCAATACCTGTTCGAGCTTTGTCATATCGTTTTTTCGCTCGATCCACGACAAACAGAAGTGATATACGAACGCGCTCAAGAATTCGGGTGGACCGAGGAATTTCTCAAACATTGGTCAAACCCCCTGGCTCTCGACATAGCCTGCATGCGGAACAAGATCGACCCAGGATTCGATCTGGATAGGTATCTGTCTGAAGCAGCTGATGGGCAGACAAATCTGGGCATGATTCTTTGCAAATACCTACGGATTAAGGCAGACGACGAATTTCGCGTCCAACGTGGCGAAACCACGCCGCAGTCTATTCCGCTCACGCTGCGAAGCGTACATACGCTCCTGGAGAAACTCGAAGACCACTTGGACAATCGCGAGTTGGTTGAGGCGGCACAGACTACGTGCTTGCAGACGTATCCGCGGTTGATGAACTACGGGGCCGGATTCGATGATATTTTGGAGAAAAGCAGTGAAGAGAAGGGCAACAAACTTTCCGAGGTCATTGATAAGCAAATGTCGGAATTGTTCGGTCGAATGTATCGATCAGAGCTGTCGATCCGTGATATGGTGAACGAAATGCGGAGATATAAGACTTCTCGAGACCCAGATCAGCAGGATCTCTTCTGCTGCATCGTCCATGGATTGTTCGATGAGTATGTTTGCTACAATGAGTATCCGGAAGATGCACTCGAGAAAACAGCCCTCCTGTTTGGGAGTATTATCAAGTACAAACTGCTCCCTTCAATCCCGCGAGACTTTGGCCTCGCTCTGATACTTCGGGCTGTTCGCGATCACGAACCCGACAGCCTCATGCACCGTTTTGGCATCGAAGCACTACTCCAGATCAGCGATCAACTCTCCGAATGGCCTGGACTTTGCAGTCTACTTCTGCAGGAGCCTTCTCTTCAGCATCCAGAAATCTTGCAACGCGCTGAAGAAGGGCTCCGTGCACAGCAAGCTGCTGGAAATGGGCTTGGTGCGAATGGCGTCTCAGGTGCTCACACGACGAATGGAGATGATCTCGTTGTGCTAGACGCAGGCCGTGGGTTTCGAGCCTTGCGTGCGGACCCTCCTCCAGCTTCCGCCCATTTTCGAGACCCGGATCAAAAAATCCAAGAGAAAATCCTGTTTGTCATTAACAACCTCTCCAAAGACAACATGGCTAGCAAATTGGTCGATCTGAAAGAGTCGTTCACTCCTGAGCACTATCAGTGGTTCGCTTCATACCTTGTTGAACAGCGTGCCAGGTTAGAGCCAAACAACCAGGAAATGTACTTCCAGTTTATCAGCATGATCGATGACAATTTGCTCATGTCGGAGGTGATTCGCGAGACCTACGTCAGTATTGTCAAGATCATGAGCGCCGAATCGACAATCAATTCTGCGACGGAAAGGAGCCACCTCAAGAATCTTGGAGGTTGGCTTGGATCTCTCACTCTCGCACAAGATAAACCGATTAAGCACCGAAACATCTATTTCGTCGACCTCCTGGTGGAAGGGTATGAGACTCAGAGACTGATTCTGGTCATACCATTTACGTGCAAAGTCCTGGCCCAAGGCGCCAACTCCATGGTCTTTGTGCCACCGAATCCTTGGTTGATGGAAATAGTGGGAGTCCTCTTGGAGCTTTACCATTTCGCAGAGCTCAAACTGAATCTAAAATTCGAGATTGAGGTGCTTTGCAAAGACCTCGAGCTCGACTTCAAGAAGCTGGAGCCTGCTACGGTCATTCGAGACCGACCGCAGACAGAAGACGACATGGCGAACATTCCCGCATTGCCAGACGGCCTAGAGACCTTTGACGACGTGTCTTTGAATGGCGCCATAAGCAGGGCCGTCCGTGAACGGCTTTCCGCCCCTGAGATCATGGCAACACTTCCAAGTTTGGAGGACGTGCTCAAATATCCTCCAACGTCGGGCTCGCCTGCAGATCAAGCACTGATAAAGAGCATTATCTACCGCGCTTTTGACCAAGCCATCCAGGAAATCATCGCCCCTGTTGTCGAACGGTCAATCACAATTGCATCAATCTCAACGGCTCAGCTTGTCTCAAAGGACTATGCGCTTGAGCCGGATCCAGAAAAGTACCGGACAGCCGCCAGACAGATGGTCAAGTCCCTGGCGGGTAGTCTGGCTCTTGTTACGTGCAAGGAGCCACTGCGTATGAGTATCTCCAACTACATTCGCCGTCCTCTCCAGGATGACTTGCCGGAGCACCTTTTGCCTGAGGGAGCCATCCTTATGTGCGTCAATGACAATCTGGACACTGCATGTTCGTTTGTTGAGCAAGCTGCTGAGCAGCGCGCTGTTACAGAAATTGACCAGGTTATTGAAGCTGATCTTGAAGAACGACGTCGGTTCCTCGCCGAAGGAGGGACCCGGGATTTCATTCCGCAAGGAATCAATCGGTGGTCAGCATGGATTCCCGAGCCCTACAAACAAACAGTTGGCGGTCTCAACGAGGCACAACGGGCTGTCTACGAAGAGTTCGACCGTAGGGTTCATGGAATGAACACCAGCCATATTCCTAATGCCACCGCTGACACCCCTGGACGTCAGATTCCCGACGTCCTGCAGGACCCTCTCACGATGCCAAACCTGTCCACGCCTGCTGATCAGCCTGCGATCCCGCACCAAAGTCCGCTGGTCCAGCAAGAAAGCCGAATGCTATCTGCAATGCCGCAGCCGAGGGTCAATGGTTTCCCGGAGACATTGCCACCTCATGATAGGATCACCATTCTCATCGAAGATATCCAAAAAGCAGCTAGGGCATCCGATGCGACACGGCTGAAAGATCTCGAGAAGAACAGCTCCATCTTCCAAGATTTCCGCCAAATCCTGATCGTGCTCACTTCTTCTACCCGCCCAGCAGCTGATCTCCTAGCTCGCCAGATTGCAGAGAAGATCTGCCACATTTTTGTCACCAAGCCGCCAGAAGGGCCTCTCGAGGCTGAGGTCTTAGCTTTCTTGCTTTCGAAACTATGCCAGCTCTCGGACCTTATTGTGCGGGATGTCCTCAGATGGATGACAGCTAATGAAGACTTGCTACTGGCTAGCTCCAACGTGGTTGTGGCACTAATAACGGCCGGCTTGATGGAGTTTGCTCGGGTCGACGTCGCAATTGCTTCAGTCATCATGAGCCGAAATGTACACGGACTTCATGTCCTCGCTGAGATCATGGATCAGACTCTCTTTACTGATGAGCCCACAGCCCTCCGGGCGGATTTTGCCCATAGTCTCGTTGCAATGGCAGCTTGGGTCAAGGAGACACCAGACCTTCCTGTTGCCCCAGAAATCAACGCGAAGCTAAAGGCTCACGGCATGCCCGAATTCGTCAGTGTCGAGATTACGGACAAAGCCAAAGCTAAGCAAGACCAAATGCGCTACGTGTTTGACGAATGGGTAGGCATCTTTGAAAGCATTGGGCCCGATGAAAGCACCTGCGCAGCATTCCTAAAAGAGCTCCATAAGGAGCAGACGATTAACAGCACGGAGGATCTGGCAGAGTTTTTGCGATTGTGCATCGACTCGTGCATCGAATGTTACGACCGAGAAGCTCAGAGTCCCAGAGGCAGTGTGGACGTCGCTTTCTCGCACGCGGATGCCCTTGGTCGCCTAGTTATTATGCTGGTCAAGTTTCAAGGGGATACCAACGGCGCAGTCCGGCTCAGCAAGGCACCCTACCTTGAGACGATCTTGACGATGCTTGTGTTGATTTTGAACCACCACCAGATCATGCGCGGAGTGACCTTCCATCAGAGACTTTTCACCAGACTGTTTGCCAACATGCTCTATGAGTATTCAGCAGCTCGATTGGACACCACTACCGACCACAACGACTTGATGTTTGCCTTTGCCAAGTGCTTCAAGTCTCTGCAGCCAACGTGGTTCCCGGGGTTCACATACGGATGGTACAGTCTCATTGTGCACCGCGTCTTCGTCGCTGGCATGCTGAAGCCGAACAATCACGTCGGATGGGATACCTACCGTGAGCTCATTGGATTGTTGCTTCTTTACATCTCGGAGCTGTCACAGACGCCTGGTTTCGACCTTCTGAATCTTGACCTGTACAAGGGAACACTGAGGAACATACTCATCCTGCTCCATGACTACCCTGAATTTCTGTGTGAAAACCACACCTACTTTTGCTCGCGAATAGCATATGGGATCCCACAGCTCAGGAACTTGATCCTCACAGCCAAGCCTTCGGCATACCACGATCTCCCGGATCCCATGACGCCAGGGCTGAAGATTGAACGACTCGAAGAGATGAAGAAAAATCCGACTCTGGCGCGGGACTATGACCTACCCCTTCAACAAGCAGATCTCAAAGACGTTGTCCTGAATGCGATCAGAAAATCAGGTGACCTGGACAGCACGTTCAAGCAGATCAAGCAGGCTCTTCATGAGGGACAAAAAGAGTCCTCTGCCATGGCTCCTGCGAAGAGCGTGGAAATCATGAACGCTCTAGTGCCATTTGTCGGCCACGACGCGCTCAGCACTTCTCCAGGAAGGTTCGATTCTGGCACGGCGCCGGTCACGTTTTTCAGCAAGCTTGCTAGCAGTGTCAGCCATGAGACGCGCTACCAACTCCTCAATGCCATTGCCGACCAGATCCGCTATCCCAACACACACACGGACTTTTTCTGCAAGGTGATGCTCAACCTTTGGGGGACAGGGAGTGGAGACGAGCAACAGCGCGAACTCCGGGAACAAATATCGCGGGTGGTATACGAGCGGCTCACGGTCGCACGGCCCCACGTTTGGGGAATGACCATTCTGTTCCTCGAATTGCAGCAAAACACCAGCTACGGCTTCTGGGAGCATCTGGCGCCAGACGCGGTGGTGCAACAACGTCTGCAACAAGCCATGCGGACGGCCCACTGACCCCAAAAGTAAGGGGTAATTTCTCTGTGGGGGTACATTGATTCGGATTGTGCATATTCTGCGGAAGGGTGGGAAGAAGGTACAGATGATGACGGTGATGGTCGAGTGGTGGAAACTTGACCTTGATTTTGAACAATTCCTATTCTTTGTACACTTGACCTCTCGATTTTGTTGGAGTGATGCCCAATCGGGCGTGGCGAGTTGTCGCCTCTGCTACATCATGCATATGAGGGAGCGAGGAAGGGGCATGGTACGGGCTGTGAGTACAATGGGTGGCTCCTCGCCGCTATAGGTAATGGAAGGAAAGGGGCCGACCGGGCGAAACGGGGGGGGGGCTTAATCAAAGCATGAAGGGATGACCGGAGTTCTGACGACTGGAAACTACTGCGTCTGGAAAGGGACCAAAAAGCAAGACTCTTTATTTTGTAATGCTCGACTAGTTGGGCAGGAAAGAGGGAGAGTGAGCTGGGCGAGGAGGATCAAGTTGACAAAGGCAGCGTAGGAAACATGTGCGGGACGAGGCTGTGTTGATGAACCGAGCTGACCATGGGATCTTCCTGCTTTGGCTGAAAAGCACCTGTGGCAACCCGGACCAACATTTTTGTGTATCATAGAAAGAGAAGCTTTGGAATGAACGTTAGACAAATCGAGTGTATTTCTGTTGGTATTTCTTGATCTTGCTTCGGTTGGAGTAACGTGGTTCCTTGCGCATGGACTATTTTCGTTGGTTACTTGTCAAGGAATGAGGGTGACACGGGAGAGGGTCGAGGCTTGGACACGGAGAAATGAGGGAAAGGGGCGCTGGTGGTGGCAGAAAAAGGTGGGTGTTGGATTGTTTGGTTGGCGGGACGGATGTCACCCAAGCCAGATGTTTGGTGGTTGTACTGGTATTGTTGGAGTTAGTGGAGGTGTGATGGATGGTATCACATGTAGCCTGGGCGCGGGAAGAAAAAGTGAATCGACCAGGGGGAAGTGAGTGACATCATCCGATCTGAGGACAATTAGCTTTAGAGTCGACTTGGCGAGTCACTAGTGGCCGCAAATGGTTTGAGCTAGTTCATATTTGGTATAAAAGAGAGGCTCTAACTGGTTGACATCATGTGTCCGATACTTTCCTCAGCTTGCTTTGTCCGGATGTTTACTTGTTGTGACGGTTCAGAGTTCAGCTGGGGCGGCTCAAACTGGGCAACTGGGCAGATGGGGCATCTGCACCTGGTCAGAGCCCTCCTCAATGAGTACGAGTACGTTCCATGCATGGGCTATTGGTGTCCATCTTGAGACTGGTGAGCGCCCATCTGCCTCCCCCCTGTACCTCTCCAAGGCCCAATAAGACACAATTCGTCATCTGTGAGCTCATCTTGCGGGCAACAACGCACCACCCACACCAACATAACAAGTAACCCTGCCGTCCTTCCTCGCGTCACTCCATGGTCCATCATAATAAATATCCATCCTCCAGTCCGCCGCGCCCATCCTCCTCAAGCGAAATTCCTTGATCCTCTGGTTTCTGTTCCTTCTCGCTTATTCTCCACCCCTTCTTTCGCTTCTCTCCGTCTAGTCAGCGAGCCAGATCTCATCCTTCTCGCTTAAACAAAGACCGATTCTTAGCCTTGCCTTGGTACTGGTTGGCAAGGCTGGCATTCCCCCTCCTCTAACAGCTTCAGAAATCCCCAGATACTGAGCTGCGATGGACGGGAGTACAATCACCCACGTCTTGTATCCTCGACAGGTGTGTATTTTATCCAACACTACTCCAATGGCTTTTCTGACTGTTGCACCTACAGAGCCAAGGGGCCAATCGAAATCAGGGCTCCAACTCACTGTCGGGCATCATTTCCACCCTCGTTCCTACCTTGGTCATTGCGGTCGTTGCGTTCACCGCTTTTCTCTTCGTTCGCACTCGCTATAGCCGCGTCTACCGACCTAGAACCGACGACAGGATCTTGGACAAGGGATGGACCACTCCTCGTTCCGGCTCGGGCTTCTTTGGCCTCCTGCGCAATTACAAGTCTCTCCCCGATTCCTACGTTCTAGGCCACAACTCCCTTGACGGCTATCTGTGGCTGCGCCTACTCAAGGTCTTGATTTTGGTGAGCTTTGTGGGATGCTGCCTTACTTGGCCTGTGCTGTTTCCTGTCAATGCGACAGGACATGGCGGCGAAGAGCAACTGGACATACTGAGCATGAGTAACGTGGCCAATCCCAACCGATACTACGCCCACGCTGGCATTGCCTGGATCTATCTCGGTTTCATTACCCTGCTGATCGCGCGCGAGAGGCTCAACTTTGTCGGTTTGCGACGAGCGTACTTTCTCTCTGCTGCGCATGCCCAACGCCTCTCCTCGAGGACCATTCTGCTCATGGGTCTCCCCAGCGACTACATGGAGGAGAAAGCTCTCCGTCAGATGTTTGGCCCCCGTGTTCGCAAGATCTGGCTTCAGACAGACTGCAGTAAGCTAGAAGACGATGTGAAAGAGCGGCAGAAGACCGCTTTGAAACTGGAGGGTGCCGAGATGAAGTTGATCAAGCAAGCCAACGCCAACCGTCTCAAGAGTGAAAAGAAGAACAAGACTCCAGAATCTCCTGAGACGGTCGGCTTGGAACCCAAACGCTGGATCAACCAGAAGAAGCGTCCTTCGCACAGACTCAAGCCCCAGCTCTGGAAGAAGGTGGATACTATCAACTGGTCGCGTGGGAAACTCGAGGAACTCAATCGTTACGTTCCAGAGCAGCAAACTGAGCACCTCGACCTGAAACACACTAAAGTACCTGCTGCATTCATCGAGTTCGACAACCAGACCGCTGCTCATAACGCCTACCAGTCGGTCGCACGCGAATCCCGAACCAAATTCTCCCCTCGGTACATCGGCGTCCAGCCCAACGAGGTAGTCTGGAAGAACTTGGGTGTCAGCTACACCTCCAGAAAGTCTAAGATGCTGATCGCAACCATTGTCATCTGGGTCATGGTCATCTTTTGGGCAATTCCCGTGGCTTTTGTGGGCGCCCTATCCAACATCAATTATCTGACGAACAAGGTGCACTTCCTCAGCTTCATCAATGATATCCCCAAGGTGATCTTGGGCGTGGTCACGGGTTTACTGCCTGTGGTGCTTCTGGCAGTTTTGATGGCTCTCGTCCCCATATTCTGTGGGCTTTTGGCAAAATTTGCTGGAGAGCCGACCTTGTCAGCGATTGAGCTCAAAGTCCAGTCTTGGTACTTCATCTTCCAGGTGGTACAGGTCTTTTTGATCACCACATTCACGTCCAGTGCGTTCCATCCAGTTGAAATTATTGAATCAGAACCCCGCTGACCATGGAATTAGGTGCCAGCGCCGTGACCACACAGATCATCCAGAATCCCGGCTCTGCGCCAACTTTGCTCGCGAAAAACCTACCCAAAGCATCCAATTTCTACATCAGTTACTTCATCCTCACCGGTCTATCACAGGCCGCTCTGCAACTGCTGAACATTGTGCCCCTGCTCATGTACTCTGTGGTGGGCAAGTTGTTGGACAAGACACCGCGGAAGCGATACAATCGATTCACCAACATTGCCGGAATAGGTTGGGGCTCGACATATCCCAAGTTTGTCCTCTTGGGCGTCATTGCCATCACATATGCGTGCATTGCACCGCTGATCTTGGGATTCGCCACGATTGGATTCTGTCTTCTCTATCTGATGTTCAGATACAACTGGCTTTTCGTCCTGGGTAACAAGGTCGATATGAAGGGCGAGGCCTATTCTCGAGGGTTGAAACAACTTATGACCGGCGTGTACCTCGCATCTATCTGTCTCATTGGCCTTTTTGCTATTGGCTGCAGTAAGAGCGCCAGTAGCGCCGGGCCATTGGCTATTATGGTGGTGTTCTTGGTTGTTGTCATCATCTTCCAGGTCTTGTTCGACCGCGCGATTGCTCCCATGGAACAACATATGCCGCTGGAGCTGTTGAACAGCAACAAGTACAGTACGACCATCATGGAGCAGCTGATCGATGAGAAACAATTCAGCCATGGCGATATCGAAGCAGAGTCGTCGGTCCGTGCGGACTCTGTTCCAACAGAGACAGGATTCGCCAAAGAGGAAAGTGTTGGTGATACCCCTGGAACTCACGCTCAGTCAAAATCGCCACCGTTCAATTTCTTGAGTCGGCGCATTGAGCCGATGGCTCTCAAATTCTACGAAGCCAACAAGAAGATCATTCCCGACTCGGCGGATTCGGAATCATGGATCCCAGGATATACATCGGAGGAATACGAACATGCGTACCTGAACCCTGCGATCACCGACCCCAGTCCTGTCATCTGGCTTGCTAGGGACGGATCTGGCGTCAGTGGATTGATGGTTGCCGAAAACAGAGAAGCGGGAATTCAGAGCACCGACGAACGAGCCGAGCTGGATGAGAAGAACAAGCTGGTTTGGAGCGAGGAGCAAGTCAAAGAGATGCCCTTGTGGCGAAGATGGGTCAGGTATTGAGCCGCGGGGGTTTGTGTCCATTCGACTGTTCTGATGTTTATGGGTGATAATTGATGGAAGGATAAATGGCAATAAGGGACAAAGGAAAAGAAATGGGAAAGGAATGGGACAAGGCAAAAGCAACCATGGTCTTTATGCACACTTGATGCTGTGCCTTGTTATGGGATACCCCTTGGGCATTGCGAGAATGTGGCAGAACAGTTCCGATAGGACTTGTTACGGTAATTAATTAATTCATTCATTTGTAATGTGTGCAGACTCGAAACCAAACAGTGATAGATGATGATATCTGATGGTAGTGATGGTAGAAGTTTTACTTGGATTGTGTAGTACATAATATCTGCGTGCATCCATCGACGTCATTTCCATCTCGAAATTCCGACGCGTCTTGCCCGTCACTCCAGCGTCGAGATCGCAAAGCTTGTTTCTCCCCATCGCAACGTGCTTCTACGCTCCTTGTGCATTGACTACATGCGTCTTGTAAATCTCTCTAATGACACTGCGACAATGACCACATAAACCAAGATCGCTCTTCAGGGCAACTTATTCTAGGCATGCCCCCAACATGGCAGACCCAGCCTACGAAGACGACGAGGACAATAATGACACACTCATTCGACGAGTGCTGGTCTGTATTTCCCATTGATGAACTGACATGTACTGGCCTTGTCTCACTCTGTGTAGTCGCTGGGCCTTGCTCCCATACGCATCCTGACCTCTCGCGCCGCCATCAAAGCCTACCTCTCGACCATCCTCTTTCTGGGCACCTCGACCGTCCTCCTCGCCCTCTCCTCCACCGCCTATGCCTTTTTCTACTACAACTACATTCCACAGATCAGTCTTGAACGCGTCCTCTACTTGCAGTATGGCACAGATTTCCCTCCGTATGCGACGGCGGCGCTGGACACAAACGCACTGGTCTCGCAGCAGGCGTACAATGTGGAGTTGATCCTGGACATGCCTCGCACCCCGACCAACCTGCAGGCCGGCAATTTCATGCTGGATCTATCCCTGTTGGGTTCCAAGGGCGTGCCGGACGCCGTGTCCTCGTGGTTGGGCAACATCACGGTCGAGAACGTGCTTCATCACTCGCGGCGGCCTGCGATCCTGCCCTACGCGTCCCCCATCCTGTCGCTCAGCCATACCGTGCTCCACCTGCCCTGGCACCTACTCAACTTCCGCGATCTGGATCGTTCTCGCTTGGTCGTGCCCATGTTCGAAATGTTGGTCTTTCCGAGGGGCGCGCGAAACGTGCCGACCCACGCCAGACTCGAGGTGCAAGCCAGCAGTGTTCTGCAGGTGTACGATGCGAAATTGGCGTTCAGGGCAAAATTCCAAGGCATGAGGTATCTCATCTACAACTACCGAGTGACGTCTTTTGTGGTCTTCACGGCTTTATTTTACGGCGTCAGTGTCACGAGCATGGCCTTGGGATGGGCCCTGATTTCGCATATGCTATCAGGCAGTGGTGCGAGGCAGGGGAGGATCAAGATGGAAGGACGAGATGGCATGACGACGAGCACGCCAATCAAGACAGAGCAGGGATCGTCCTCGGGCGCTGCCACCGCCAAAATCAAGACAGAAGACGAGGCTGAATCGTCCGGTCCGTTTGGTGGTGGTGGTCTGTCCCTCTCCAATATCTCGGACACGCCGACCCAGTTTCCCACTGGGAGAGGCCGACCGCCCTTGTCCTATCCCGGGCGTGCACCCTCCGAGACAGAAGGGAGAGAAAACGTCGAAGCGGAAGAAGACCGTCTGCGAAGGCCTATGGGGCCAGACGAGGCTGCCGACGACGAAGACGAAGGAGACTTTGAAGGGTCAGAGCTCCGCGGCAGGCGGCTAGAAGGTGACTCGGGGATCGGGACCAGCATGGAAAGCGAGCACGCTGGATCAGGGGTTGTGCGAAAAAGAAGTTCGAGAAGTTTGCCCAAGAGATGAAACCGAAGTCCGGACAGTGGCAGGAGGAAGAAGATTTCATGACCCTCCCGGAACTGTATATCATACCTACACATCTATATACCCGACGAAAGAGAGAAAAGAGCACAGTATTATCAACCAAGCGTCTATGAGCACCGTGCGAGTAGCTTTTTTTTTTTTTTTTTCCTCGTCTTGTCCTGTCTTGTTTTATTCCGCCTCATCTTGTCTCATCTTGTCCTGATTTATCTCGTCTAGGTAATCTAGTATCTATATCTATCGACTCCATCCTAAAGAATGGTCAAAGCTCTTGATTCTAGGAAAGGAAACCATTCGCAGGACAGTTCCGCCCACCAGCTGAGAAAGAATGCACAGCTCAGCTCGACTCGACTCGACTCGACATCCTACCGGCTCCTTGCAAAGCTCTGTGTGGGAAAAAAAAAGGCAAGTTGAAGAGCAATTTGTATGTTATAGCTCTCTCCACAGCCCCTCTCTCGGTGTCTCCGTCTTTGCCTGTGTCCCTCCCTCTCACTCCCGTGCTCTTCGCTGTCTCACAACTTGGCCATTCCCCTCCGACCCATCTGCTGCTGCCGCTGCGGCGCGCGCTCCAAGTCCCTGAAGCGCTCATACTCTGCCAGACACGCGGGGTTCCTGACGGTGGAACTCGTCTTGACGACCTGGCCGGAAATGACGCGCTTGACGGCGACCTCGACCTTTTTCCCGTTGACCGTGTAGGGGATCTCGCGGACCTGCTCGATGAATTTCGGCACGTGCCGCGGCGACAGGCCGTCGCGGATGGCGGTGCGGAGCTGTTCGACCAGTCCGGGGGTGAAGTCTGCGTCGTGGCCGGGGGCCATGACGACGAAGAGGAAGACGGTTTCGTCCTTGTCGTGCGCGCGCCGGCGCCCCAAACACAGCGTGTCCGAGATCAGCGTGTTGAACTGCGGGCCTTCGACGATGTTGTAGACCTCGGACGAGCCGAAGCGGATCCCGCTTGGGTTGAGCACCCCGTCGCTGCGGCCGAGGATCTGGAGGCCCTTGGTCAGAGGGTTCATGACGATGAAGTCGTGCTGGGCCCACACGTCGAGGTATTCTTCTCCGTCGGCAGCGGCGGTCTTGTCAGTACTGTTGTTACTGAGTGGAAACTTTTCAAAGTACGCCTCGCGGTATTTCTGGTGGTCCGGCGTGTCGCCCCAGAACTTGCACGGCATGCTGGGAAAGGGCTTGCGGCAGACGAGTTCGCCCGGGCGGCCCTCGGCGGCGCAGGACCGGCCCGTCTCGCTGTCGAGGATGTCGCAGTCGTGGCCCAGCGCCCACATCTGCATCTCGTTGGCGTAGACGGGCCCGGCCGGGTTGGTGGCGATCCACGACGAGGCGATGTCGGTGCCGCCGGCGACGCTGGATAGGTGGATGCGCCGCGGGAACGCGCGGTAGAACCAGTGGAACTGCTCCCCCGTGAGCGTGGCGCCCGTTGTCGTCACCAGCGCGAGGCGCGACAGGTCGAACGCGTCCGGCCGGATGCCCGATTGCTCGAGCTCGAGCAGGTAGCGGGGTGACGTGCCCCAGTACGTGGCGCGGAACTGGGCGCAGATGCGCAGCATCGTCGACGGGTCCGGGTGCAGCGCCCCGCCGTCGTAGCAGACGACCTTGGCTCCCACGGACAGGTGGCCGTTCATGACGTTCCACAGGATCCAGCTCGTCGACGAGAACTGGAACACGGTGGACCCTGGTCCCAGCCCGTTGTGTAGCAGCGAGATCTTCTTGTAGTTCAGCACCGACATGTGCGGCGACACGATGCACTTGGGCTCCCCCGTCGTGCCCGAGCTGTACACGATCACCAGCGGATGGTCCGTCGGCACGCGCGTGTATGTCAGCCTGTCACCGGCCCGGGCCTTGGTGAGGAATTCGTGCAGCGAAATGGCGCCCCCAACCGGCTTGATGTAGTCCACATGCTGCTGCCGGTGCGGGCGGTGGCACGTGGGCACGAAGACGAGGCGCGGCTTCGCTTTGGTCGCCGGCAGCGCCTTGAGCACCTGCATGACTTTGCCCAGCATCGACGGCCGCGTGCCACGCACCGCCACGTCGACGTCGGCGAACAGCCACTTGGGCTCGACCTGGGCGAACCGGCTGACGCAGCCCGAGACCCCAAGGTCTGGGGACACGGAGGTAAAGATGGCGCCTATGGACGCGGTGGCCAAAAACAGCACAATGATCCAGACCGAGTTGGCCATCAGCCCAGCCACGACGTCGCCCTTCTTGATCCCTCGACGCACCATGGCCGAACGCGCCACGCGCACCAGCTCCGTCAACTCAGCCCAAGTGATCTCCTCTGGGTCGTCAAGGCGATTCTCGCGTAGCCCGACCAGTGCGACGGCATTTGGATTCGCGGCCGTGTTAGGAACCAGCACGTTCTCCGCGTAGTTGAGTCGGAGGCCCGGGAAGAAGGTCGGAATGTCACGCAGGCGTGCTTTCGGGTTGTATGCCAGTTTCGTGTGCTTGGGCAACGAGGGTATAATCCCGCAGTACTCGTACAGGTCGATCCAAAACTGGTGCGGGTTCTGCACCGTCCAACTGTGCAGCTCATGCGAGTCACGCAGCGATTGCGAGAAATTTGTGTTGACGTGCTGGCGGTACCGAGACATGGGCGGCGCTTCCGGGTCTGCTGGTGTCCATAGTGGCGTCGGCGCGGATGTGCTGTTTGAGTCTGGACTGGAACTGGGATTTTTATTCCTAGATGGGGTCGAAGACGACGAGGATGTTCCTGGACTGTCAAGTGTCCTTTTGGCTTGATCCCGATACTGCTTGGAGCAGTACTTCATCGGCAGTCCGACTGCATTACAGGACGCTGGTGACTCTGACGGCATTATGGCTTTTAGTAAGAAGTCCCGCTTCTCTCGATCTCTTTCAAGGCGTTCTACCCGTTGGGTTTCTTTCTGTGTCGAACAACCTTGACCGCCAGCTGCGAACCAGAACCTCGATCAAGTAGGAGCTGTTGTGTTCTTGGTGTGCGGCTTCTTTCTGGTAATCTCCGAGCAATCAATTAGATACGCCAATTGCACAATCACTGCCGTTGTAGCTGTATTGTCTTTACCCTTGTCCTGTAGTCTCACGAAAGGCCTTGGAACGATTATATATCCCTCTTCTGTTATTGGCTCTATTGGGCTCTCCCTCTCTTTTCATAAATGAAATAAATCACAAGGAAATCAAGCTCAAAAAGAGGGTGGCATTGGAGTAAATGAATGGGAACGAGGACGGATAAAGCCCGGATCGTTTGGAGCTACATATGTAGGTAAGAAATAGTATAGCCCGAGCATTCGTTGAGGAAATAGAGAGAGGGTACGGATCGAGCTCGGGCGCCACGCATATACTCCCACTACCCATGTTGGAGAGAGCCTCGGCAATGAGTAACAAAGTTGTGTGCGATACCCGCGACAGCAAGGCTGAGGATTGGGGGAGAAGCGGTGGAAGACATTAAGTTGGGGTCATTGGAGGGTGTGACAAGGCTGAGTCATGCTTGGCAAGGCTGCGTGCGGGGTGTCCAAACTGCGACAGACTGCGAACCTTCACTCTGATATCAAGGAAATAACCGCTCTGTTTATACGTCCTAGAATATATCCACGCTATCATTGCTGCAGACTATGTCTCTCACATCGGTCTACTGAATCACCTCTTCCACTTCCCCGTCTTGATTTGCAACTCAGGCAGCCGCAGCGCCAGACTGCTCATCACAACACTTACACTACTCGCCGCCATGGCGATACTCGCCCAAACCGGGTTCAGTCTCCACCCACCATGGTGCTCGTTCGCTCCAATAGGAAAGAATACCCCTGCGGCAACGGGGACCAAGCACAGGTTGTACACCGCTGCCCAGGCAAAATTCAACTTGACTCGTAAAAACACCCGTTTCGCAAGTCTAACGAGCGAGAGGATAGTGTTGAGCTCGGAGTTGAGGAGGATGAACGATGAAGTGGTCATTGCCACGTCAGAACCGGAAGAGAGTGCAATGGACACATCGGCGGCAGATAGAGCAGGGGTATCATTTGTGCCATCACCCACGAACCCAATGATCTTGCGACCATCCTTTCGATCCGTGGGCTCGCTAGAGGATAAGCCTTGCAGCTCGCGGATGTAGCTGGCTTTGTCCTGTGGAAGGACACCTGCACGCACGTTGCTGGCGGGAATTCCAAGCTGGGAGGCGATGGCCAAGGCCGTAGTTTGATTGTCTCCTGTGCACATGTGAATATCGAGCCCGACGCTGCGTAGAGATTCGAGTACTTGGGGTGCCTCAAGGCGGATCGGGTCTGCGATTGCAAAGACAGCCAAAGCCTGATAAGATGACGATGACTTGGCCTTCTCAGCGTCTTCCGGCACCTGTCGAACAGCAAAAATAGCGGTTGAATGACCGAGAGATTGGTGCTTCTTGAGTATCGGGTTGAGGTAGAAGTCCTCGCCTTTGATCGTTACGACGACTTTATCTTTGGTGGTAGAGAACTCCGAGTCCGAATTTTCAGCCGGACAAAGGTTTTGTAAAAGTCTCTCGTTTCCGATGGCAATCTCATATCGTGAGGCAGAGGAATCGCCTTTGACCAGAAATCTACCTGTCATTCCCTGCCCGGGAATCTCTTTGATCTCCTCAAGGTCAATCGAAACACTTGTCGAGTTCTCCGCGCAGTAGCTTGCGACAGCTTTTGCGATTGGGTGCGCACTTGCCTCCTCGAGCATGCGAGATGACGCTAGGATAATGTTCTTGTCAAGTATCGCGTCACTGCTTTGACTGTTCTGGATACACTCAAAGTCGGTGACCCGCATTTGGCCCTCAGTCAACGTACCGGTCTTGTCGAAGACAATAGCGTCCAGTCGCGATGCCTCCTGGAATGCCTCACCACCACCTTGTACGAGAACGCCTTGTTTCGCGGCCAATCCACCCCCAACGAAGAGTGCAGTGGGCGCGGCAAGGCCAATGCCACACGGGCAAGCCACCACGAAGACGGCGATGGCGAACTCAAGAGACCAGAACGGCCAGCCTCCCTGCGTCACATCAAGCCATGCCTGAGGAAGGGTTCCGGACAAGCCCAAACCCATCCAGATTACCCAGGTTGTGATGGCAATGAGCGTGATTACTGGGACGAAGTACCCTGTGAGGATATCTGCAATGCGCTCAATGGGTGCTCTTTTCGCCTGGCCTTCGCGGACAACGCTTACAATCCGGTCTAGCATTGATGTGCCACCAACGCCGGTCACTCTAATCCGTACAGGGTCGGATACATTCACAGATCCCGTAAAGACCTCGTCGCCAGCAGTCTTCGTGACTGGCTTCGATTCTCCGGTTAGCGAGCTCTCATCGAAGAGGAATGTGCCTTGGCTAATGATGACGCCGTCAGTTGGGGGAGACGTTCCGTGAGGGATCTGAACAAGATCGCCTGTCTCCAGCTGATCAACGGGAATGGTTTCGGTGCTAGCGGACGCATTGTCGCTCGTGTCCTCTTTGACAAGCAGAGCAGTTGAAGGTCTGAGATTGCTGAGCATCGCCACAGCATCACCAGTCTTGGTCTTGCTGTAGGCCTCCAGGAAGCGACCAATCAGGATGAAGAAGGTGAGGAATGTTACTGTGTCGAAATAAGTATCCGAGGAGCGATGCTGGTCCATGTCGGTTGATTTGGTCGTAGCATCCATGATGAGAACAGCCAACGAGGAGAAATAGGCTACCGAAGCTCCTGCACTGATCAGAAGATTCATGCTGCCAAACCGGTAAAATCGACGTAGAAGGGGTATTTTGCTGTTCGGCCTCCACATCGCTTTGATTTCCTTGTATGCGCGGGAATGGAAGAGATCTGTGCCAAAGAACATGACCGGTGTGGTCATGAAGAAAAGTGCCCACTCGAGCCGCATAGCTTGACCGGCTAAAATGGGCTGTTCCCACCAGCGCCTCGTAGAATTGGATTTTGGAACCAAGCTCATGTACACGACCCCGACGATGAAAGTGGGGATAGCCACGATGCCGGTGAACAGTAGCCGCCAAAGAATATGCTTCATTTCTTTCCGCTGTAATCGTCGCGATCGCTCTTCTAGCGTTGGCGGATGATATACACTTGCCTTCAAAGCATCATGCGACGCATCGATGGCGGCTATGAAGCTGCGTACATTGACTTGGCGTGAAGGCCGGTAGGTGACGGTGATGATCGGGTCTTTCAGCGTGGGTGGTTGAGTTATGGTATAACTCGGTCCGTCAACACCTGACAGTGCAGAGTGGATAGCGGTTGTGATATTCTGAGGACAATGTTCACAGTACATGCCGTCGACCTTGAGCTGGACTGTCCTCTCTTCACTTGGGGCCCTGGCCGACTTGGCAGTGCCCTCTAATTTGACAACAGACGCTTCATAACCCAGGTCGTCAATCTTCTCCAGTATTGCTTCAAGATGTTGTTTGCCGCGGAAGATCACAAGGCCGCGGTTCCCAACGAGGTCAATGTTGACATCTTGGACGAACGGAAGCTCCTCAAGTCCCCGGGAGATCGTGCCGACACAACTTCCACAGGTCATCCCTTCAATGCTGAGGGTAACTTTATGGCTCTCGTGTTCATCGTCAGAGAGAGGCTTGTCCTGCACTAATGGTTGTATATCATCGATGACGGCCTCATATCCTAGCTCTTCAATTGCTTCGGCGAGTTTGTCCGAGTTGCTTTGAGGTCCTTGATAAACCACTCTTGCATCATTCCTCATTAGATTGACATTTACTGAATCCACAAAATCTAGACTGTCAAGGCCTTTTGTGATTGAACTTGTGCAAGAGGCGCATGTCATACCGCCAATCGATATGGTGGCAACATAGTGGCAAGGTGCACTCTCTTCTCCTGCGCCATCGACATTTTTGCTTGACAGCTTGTGTTCTGCCAGTGTGTCGTCTGAAATCGCGGCCTCTTCGTCGGTAGATGTCTGTTTCGGATGCGCTTGCCGGCGGCGCAGTCGCATGAGAGAAGACCATGATAGTTTTGGCCTTGATCGTTGGCCTTTTTCGCGTTGACACGCCTTGCAGTTTTCTATGTGTTTGCGTTGGGCACGGGACATGAGCCAGCGGGATCGAGAGAGCTGGGCGTTTGCGGGGCGTGGTGACACATCGGAGTCGTGAGACTGAACCCCATCGGCTCGGATGGTTGTGACATGCTCAACTTCGAAAGCTGACTTGATTAGTTCACTGACAATGACTTCTCGCGTGGAGTCCTGTGCATGTTTGACGCGGATGGTTTGGTCAATAAGTGAGACTTGGATGGACTGGATTCCTGGGATTCCATTTAGTGTATCTTGAACATAGGACACGCAAGACGGGCAGTGGATGTTTGACACTAAGAACGTGGAGGTGTAGGCCATGGCTGGATGAAGGAGCAAAGAGACATGTAACACTCAAGGCGTCTGGTCGGTCCGGAAATTGGCAGACAGTACAATGGCTTCGTGGAGGAAGAGATGAGATACAACAAGGACAGAAGCAGACATATTGAAGTGGCTCAGTCTTTATCCTCCCATATGATATTGAGAGGTTTGTGCGTACAGCGATTCAGCAGATTTCACTCGAAAACCTTCAGTTAGATCAAACATGGCATTGAGTTGATGATAGGTCGAGAAGTCGTGGATCATGCAGTGGATGAGAGCAGGATGCGCGACTTGTGCGTTAAATGACGACGGAGTGCAAGAATGTCATAGAAATGGTGGAGAAGGCACGCACCAGGATGACACAGGCCAATCACGTGCATCCGATCCCGAGATGATCACGTGTAGTTAGCAATCCTGCGACCTCACTTCTAAAAACGAAACTAGTCGCTTTCTTCTCGAACTCGACATTCCACCAACCAACAATACCAGGTCTAACGCTCAGCCATTTCGTCTCCCCTATTGAAATTGACAGATTGTCAAACATGGAGCTGATGTATTTTTGATGCCAGACGTTGCTGCTGTGTATCCATCTTTCCGCCTGGCTTCTTCCAATCAAGACCCATAACCAAATGTCGAACTGAACTCCTAGCAAATCGCGGTTTCAGCTGGCATGGCCTCCCCACCGAGGAATACCTTTGTTCCTTCCGACTCCTTCAATGATCCTAAGAGTCATGTCACACATGATGACAACAATAACAACTCGACGACACAATCCAACTACTTTAATATCCCCGCTGCTGCTCCAGCCTTAAGTTTCAATGTCACACACGACAATCTGAATGGCAGTGTCGAGTCGCTGGCTCCTCAACACGTCGCCAAGCAGCCTTCTCCACACGTGAGTCTCAATCCAGCATCTCACTCAGGCTCGGGACCTCGCCAGGGATCATTCTCAGATATCTTACCTCACGGTCATACTCCACCTCCGCTTATCAACTCAAACATACCTACTTTAAGAACCGGCATACCCAGCCTTCCCGCAGATGTCAACGCCGTTCTCATCGATGCGCAGACCAAAACCGACCCTAACTTTCGATATTCCCTACCGTCTTTGAGCATGAGTCAGACACAGAACCTCTCTTCTGTTAGTAACGCCAACGACGACGAAAATGACACAATAACTATCGTGGATAGTGGTGCGAACCACAATAATGTTAGGGATGGAAATACGTCGACAATAGCAGTCAATCAAAACAACGTATCAGGCAGAAACAAGCAATATATTCTTTCCGACGGTTCTGTGGTCTCTGGTAAGGGGCTTGGTAGAGGCAGACCAGGCGTCAAACGTGGGCCACGAAGCATCAGAACTCCAGATGCTGACCCGAGCTCACCCCAAGTGGTACCCACGAACGCATCGGACCAGCCTTACCACTTTGGACCTCCTAGCAAGAAAAGAAAGAGTGGTGTGTCCGAGACGTCAGAGTCTAATTTACGTGCATCGACTTCAAATTCCACAGCTACCCCATCTCGAGAGAGCTCCGAAGAATACAACCCTTCTGCGCATACTCGCTCCGGAAGGCCAGTCCAGAAGCCTGTCTCTCTCGGCGACGGTACTCCTGTGCAAGCGAGTCCCTCAAGAAAACCGTCTCGAAACAACTCTACAGCCCATACGATGTCGAATTCTCCTGCGTCCACTAAAACTCACCCAAAGATCAAACGCAGAGTTTACCGGGGACGTGAGCAGTTTGCGCTTTGTGAGCATTGTTTGCGCGGGCATGGTCCTCCGGGAAATGTGATTGTCTTCTGCGATGCGTGTAACAAGTGCTGGCATCAACGCTGTCATGAACCCCGGATCTCTACACACACGGTTACTGACTCCAAAGCTGAGTGGTTCTGCTCTGAATGTGACCGTATTCTGCATGGGAAAAAGAAGGATAAGAAGATAAACGGGAAAGGAAGCACCCAGTCCGCAGTTGTGGCATCTCCCGTCGTCGAGCCAAAACCCACTTTCACTGGGCCACGAGTAGGAGGTCGTTTCCTCCGCCTCGAGCAACGACAAGCGTACTTGAAAACGCTTTCCCGAGATGATCTTGTGGCATTAGTTCTTCAGGCTTCAGATCTGGCACCGGACTTGCCTTTGTTCCAAACCCCGGCGCCACCACCAGTGGCAATGCCCCAAGCGCAGTTCACTTCTACCTATGTAACACCAGTCTCGAAAGTTCCTTCCTTTGGCGACAAGGATGCTGGCGAGGACCATGAGGTAGATGAAGGGTATGACGGCTACTTTGATGAGCTCGCCGCACTATATCCCAAACCCGGAAATGGAGTGCACCTGCCACCAGAGAGCGAGGATTTACATATTTTGCTGGAGGGCAAAGGCAGTAGAACTTTTAGTCACTGGGTGAAAGGAACGCAGGGAAATCTGTTCAGCGGGTCCGGGAACATTTCTTCGACAATCTACTGATGCTTAGGGCAGACGTGGTTAGCAGTGTACAGGTTCTGGTGAGCAGACTCAGATCGTTCATCAATATCACTTCCCAAGTGTTTGAAGTCCCACTGTTCCAATTCTCTAAGAATAGGGACTACGGATATCTTCTCCGGTACTCGCTATAGTTGCCTTCTTACATATTGTGGCTTATCCCAAGTCCCGACGACGTTCCTCGTCTGTCTGAAACCCTCGCGTCGGCTGATCCTGTCTCTGACCACAGACGGACTCGCAAATATCCTCTTCGAACTAATGTCCCGAGGGTCCTTTCCTCAGAATGGTACAGTTCTCTTGTGCATGACCCAATCCCTGGTCTGTAGAGGAATAGCGAATTCATTTCGCGGCTGGCGTCTTCCGAAGCGACCCGCGGGAGAGGGGGATCTCTCTGCATCACGCTATAGATTCATGGAGGGCCACGTCTGCGCATAGTATTAGGACGTTGGTTTTGAGATGGAAAAGGTATCATATGCTTACTGTTTCATGGTTGGAGCTTTGTCGTTCTCGTTCGCCAGTAGGTGACAATCATGCAAAGGTCAAGAGCCCCGGTGATAACGTGTCCGAGTCGTGGCTATGTGGAGCTGAATGGCTGCAGTTGAAGCTAGTAGACAGAGAGCTGAATATAAATTGACAAAGGTTCACTCTCAGAACGTGAAATCTCAATGTCACGAGGATCACTGCGGTGGCCTTCTGGCTGCTCGCGGCTGGCCGCAGTGCCGTGGGGAAAAAAAGGCAGAACCTCTTGCCTCACCTTCATTCAACGACGATGTGTCACGCCCTAGCCGCCTCCATGATTCCAGAAGACTCACTGATTCTTCTAGATTCACAAGCGAAAGTGATTGTTGCGCGCCAAGACGAGATCCGTCAATTGAGCTCGCACGAAAGATCCCCGTCAAGAAATGAAAGATGCCGCGACCTCTTCGTCCTTGCCATTCACAGTTTCGTGGCATTGAATCTACCCTTCCTCCTTGCTGCGCACGATTTTGCGGCGCAGATGACCTCAATGCTGCGACTTCATCATGGCCGCGACCGTGAAGTCTTATATTTCCGCCTCCTCAGCAGGACAAAGCCTTAGCTGTCTCTCTGTGAACGTCCTTTCTCCAGAGCCGCGCCCTCGCCTTCCCTTCACAGATGATGGTCCTGGGAAGCTCTCGATATTTGGTCCGCGCCACGATAACGACCATGAAGACTACAGAAAGATCAAGATCCTCCCAACTGCCGATGAAATCCTCGCCGTCTATCGACCAACGTTCATGCCCAAAAAAGATCTCTACACACAACACTTCCTGGAAAACGGGCCTGGCAGGCTATTGGATACGCTTTTCAGGCAACTTCGATATGACAGCATTGAAAGCATTCGGGACATTTGCTACTCAGCCTCACAAGCGGCTTTCCTGGGCACCGGTACCGCTCCTGAAGATCATGTTGTCCGTCGCGAGACCACGTCTGGCAACCGATATTTTCTTTACAACAATATTAAGGTCGAAGAATTGCTTTCCCATGAACAGATGGCGATGACGGTCCGTGTCAGTTACGACTGCCCTCTGTTCATGAGGGCGCAGAAGCTTTACCACTCCGGCCGTTTTCAAAAAGGCATGCTTGTTGCATTGCTACAACTGGACCATGCCACCATGAAGTTGGCTGTCTACTTCCTCGAGGTTCATCAAGCGCAAAGCACCTTTTCTATGGAATGCTTTGACGGACGTGGCACTCGAGCAGCAGTCCAGCTCTCTTTCCTCCCAACAACCACCCCCGATGACGTCCTTCAACTCTGCCGCCATGCACTGGGTCTTTGCGGAGGAAGCGAACTCTACCTGATAGAATTTCCCAAGGTTCTCTTCGCCGGGCTTTACAACTGTCTCAGGCGGCTGCAACAGATGAGAGAGTCAGACTTCGCTTTCAAGAGCTATGTCGCTCCTGATAAGCATCCCACCGAGGCCTGGTCTGCCGCACAGCTGCACTCTATCGCCGGTATCCCCTCCCATTTCCTATGTCCCCCTCCTTCTTATGCCCTCTCATCAGAATTCTTATACAATCTCACGAAGCTTGTCCCACCGACATGCCCAATTGCCTCTGCGTCGGTAAAGGAATTGTCGCGGCCCTCCACTCTAGAGATCTTGAACCGCGAAACCACCCTGGATGAAGGTCAAGCGGTAGCCTTTAGAGACAGTCTCCTGCGGGAGTTTGCATGCACACAAGGTCCACCTGGATGCGGCAAGACTTTTCTTGGTGTCCAGCTGGCTAAGACGCTTCTCGACTCCCGCACGTCACTGAAACCTATCCTGCTGGTGTGTCTCACGAATCATGCCCTGGACAGTTTTCTTGCCGACCTGCGAGATGCTGGTGTCTCCAATCTACTTCGAGTCGGTTCCGCTAGCAAGGAAGCCTGGACCGGGGCAATCAATCTGCGCAACTTGCGACGAAAGACACGATTGACTAAAGAGGAGTCCCAAATGCTGCATGCCCATGACCTTCAGAAGAAGCTGCTGTTTGCAGAGCTCGATTCATTGTGCAAAGGTATGATCATCTTCCATTCGTCCTGTCTGAGCGGAGCTAAGTACAAACAGCACTTTCTTGCCAAACGCACACTGCGACCCCTCCTTGGCACTATATCGAGGACGTTCTACGCCTTAAGTACCCCAATATACATTCTCAGTTCTCGACCAATTCTCGCGTCTTGCTTGCGCATTCCTTTACCTTCGAATACTGGTCAGAAGGCGGAGACTTGAAGACCATTCGGGATTTACACCTTGAACTTGCTCAGAGGTTGGCCCAAACCTCGAACGACAGTGCAAAGCCTACCCAAGAAAATGTAGATGGAACACTTCTTGACATATCTTACCATGCCGAGCTCCAAAGTGCAAACGCTGGAACGTCTAGCGTCTGGAACCTGCCTTTGAGCGAGCGTCAACTTATGCTTCGGCGCTGGGAAGCGGAGGTAGACAAAGAAAAGTTTGCGAACAAGATGGCCTCACTGTACTCTGAATTGCAGGGATTCACAGACAAAATCAAGACAATCACCAATGGGCGCGATGGGCGAGTCATGTCGTCTCAAAATATCATCGCGATGACCACCACTGCATGCGCCGCCCGCTGGGAGCTTTTGCGATCACTTGATCTCGAGATCCTCATCTGTGAAGAGGCTGCGGAAGTCATGGAGGCACATGCACTGTGTACTTTGCTCCCTTCATTACAACATGCAATCTTCATTGGCGATCCCCAGCAGTTGCGGCCTGAGACAAATGAACAGAATTTAAGCCTTGAGACTTCAATCGGGAGCGACTATCGATTGGATGAGTCTTTGCTGGAGCGAATGATGTTCCCTCATGATCGGTCGGCATCGATAATACCATCAAGCCACTTGAGGGTCCAACGCCGCATGCATCCTGAAATTGCAAACATCACTCGCTTGACCTATCCCTATCTCACGGATCACGAATCTACACTCCAACGCTCGCCGACTCATGGCCTTGCACACAGAGTCTTTTGGTGGGACCATCGAGTTCCGGAACTTGAATCGGACGATTTAAAGTCACATGCTAATTTGCACGAGGTTGAGATGGTTGCCTCTCTTGTCGAATATCTGCTTCGTAGTGGTGCGTATTCGCAAGGAGAAATTGCAGTCTTAACTCCATATGCGGGCCAGCTGGTGAAACTGTACGGGCGGCTGGCAACAAACTGCAATATATGGCTTTGCGAAAAAGACAGAGAAGCATTACTTAGTGAGGAGGCTCTTAGCCTGGGTGACGAAGGCAGGGTCACCAAGGATGAAGTTGCGATCGTCGACATGCTCAGGATCGCAACTGTTGACAACTTTCAAGGCGAGGAGGCGAAGGTTATCATACTCAGCACGGTCCGAAGCGGAGGTAATCCCGGCTTCTTGAAGACATTGAATCGCATCAACGTCGCGTGCAGCAGGGCTCGTAACGGCTTTTACATTGTGGGCAACTCCCAGACCTTGTCTCAAGTACCCAGGTGGAGGGAAGTCATCAACGCTCTCGATGGAAAGATCGGAGGTTCGATAGTGACGCACTGTCATGTGCATACCGCCCACCGTCATCTTGTTGAGCACCCAGAAGACTTTCGAAGCGTCCCAGAATGCGCAGCGCTGTGCGGCATGGCTTTACCCTGCGGTCACGAATGCAAGGAGAGATGTCACCCACCTCAGCTCCATTCCCGCCTATCCTGTCAAGAGAAATGTACCAGGGTCTTCCAACCGTGCGGACACAAATGTGAAAAACTCTGTTTTCAGAAATGCGGAAAGTGCACGACTACCACCGGCGAAGTTACCCTTAGCTGCGGACATCCTGGAAAGAGCCTCTGCTCAGGAGACACTCCTGAGTGCAAGACTGTCATAGACAAAAAACTTCTCAGCTGTGGTCATTCCATAAGCATCTTTTGTGGTGAAATTACTGAGGACAAGAGCGTATGCCAGCAAGCATGTTGTGCGCCACTTTCCTGCGGGCATCTTTGCAGTAGGAAATGCGGTGTCTGCAAAAACAGAACCTCTGACAAGCATGAACCTTGCACGCATGTATGCAATCGCGTGAAAGTATGTGGCCATCACTGCAAGGAGACTTGTCATGTCGGAAAATCATGCGCAAAATTGTGTGTTGAATCCTGCTTGAAGAGGTGTGAGCATGGACCTTGCAGGAACCGGTGCCACGACATCTGCGACCCTTGTGTCCAGCAACCAGCCGTCGGTTGTGAACACGAAACACCATTGGAAATCCTTTGTTGTCTACCCAATCTGTCATTGCCCTGCTGTCGGCCCTGTCCTCGGACTCTGGAATGTGGCCACGATTGCCCATCGGTTCATGGCGAGGTGTGCCCTCCACCAGAGCTCTGCCGGGAATGCTTGAATGGGGTAAGAGGCCCAAGAGTACTTTATTCTCCAGCATGCGGACACATGACAGATATTGCTCATCTGGATAGCCTCAATCTCCATGGCATTTACAATGTCGACGTTGGGGGGTCTATTGTATCAATCAACTCTGAGCTGAGGTCAAATGATGTCAAACCGCCAGAATGCTGGTGTGGAGTGCCTCTGAAGGATATTCGCCGTTACCAAATCCACAGGAAGTTGGCTGACTTGAAGCACAATTTTGACCTTCTTCTCGCCAAAATGGGCCGCCGGATAGCTTCCTTCGCCGCTGCGGTTGACATGCAAAGAAAGCAGTTGGATCAGACGTTGGAGATGTGTATCAAAGAAATCAGACCCAATCCCCTGGCGGCGAAAGCGAATGCTGGTCTCGTCCTTCGTCGGAACCAAGAGATACTCGATCTCCAGAAGAATATCATCAGTTTCCGAAGCAACGTTGTGGATCGATTTCAGAGCAGCATGATGACATTACATGGGAATTTCCCATATGTCATCCCCTCGTATAATCTGGGGTTCCATCTTCACCTTGACGTCTTGGAGTTCAGGGTGGTCGTTGTGCGCCTCTCTGATGCACTGAGGCTTTCAAATCAGCTTCTTTCGCTTCCAGACCCCTCTTTCGGCGTCCAACGTCTGGGCCTCAAAATTCTTCAGTTCGTCTACAAAGAATCAATTTCATGCGTAAGATATTGCCAAGGTGCATTGGACAATGCTTTGACTGATACATATCCGTCACTTGAGGCTGAAATCAAGCTGCAACAGCTCCAGTTCATGCTCTTTGTGAAATCGACAAGAGCTCAGCTTTCTGAGCTTGGTCATCCTGTTGACGACGACTGCACGGACGTGGACGATGAGACGGTCAGAGCTGGCTTGGACGCGGTAACTGCAATTTGCCGCCGATCTCCCGGGACTTGTGCCCTGTTGATGGCGACTGCACAGGATATTATCATGGCATTCGAGCGTTTCGATGGTTCGAAACCGCCATCTATCCCGGAGATCAAAAATGACTACACACGGAAGATCGAGAACCTTTGGAGGCGTCACCAGCTCGGATCCCTGACCATGTGCCATCAATCTCATCCCTACTCTGCCACGACATTCTCTGACGGCTGTCCCAATTGTGGAAAACAGGCTCAGCTATCAGGTGATGAAATTTTCCGTGAATCTGGAAAACATCTCTTCGAGAATCAGTTCCTACAATTCATGCACTCCAAGTCTGGGAAGTCTCAAAAGCTAGAACATCTTGACCTGGAAAGCCCAAAATCAACTATGCAATCGGCTGAGGAGCCCGACTCGGAAGAAATTGCTGCTAATCCAGGTGGGACAGAGTCGACAGACGAAGAACGATTCCTGGGAGCAATGAGGCGAGCGCTTCCTCAAATTGATGGTGGAGTCCCTTCCAACGCGGTGAAATTGTCAAGCGAAGCAGCTGTTTGCCAGAAAGCTGCTACAAAAGAGGATGTTGGGGGAGGCATGAAGACAAAGCTGGAGGGTGGGATAGGTTCGCAACAGCCAATTCCAGCTGAGCCTCAAAATGAGCTTGCAATGGAAGAGAAGTCTCTTGTGGCAGTGAGAAAAGATGGGTGAAAACTGAAAAGAGGAAGAGACGGCAAAATGCAGGGAGGAACATGTGAAAAAAAAAGAGAAAAAGTACCTGTGGCATAGACATCATCTTAGAACACGAACAGATCGAGCCGATAGAGATATTGGTATTATTGAATAAACTCTGGACAACCTTTACAGCTCTCTCCCCTTCTCCTAGAGTAAGAGTGTCAAAGCCGTGTCTGTGTGATGGATAGACAAGATGTGGTCGTCGTTTCAACGGCCATCAGGATATGTATTTTTACTGATTTCCTTGGAAGCGGCCATGAGGACTAGATTGCGTCTTCTTTGGAAGGTCGGCGAAAAGGTGACCCTGGCTGTCTACCTTTTGTATGGAAAGTCTGACCAAGTCACATACACAAGGCACGAGCAATCCGCCCATGCACGGTGGGAAAGGTCAATGGATTCTGGAAACAACGCCGTGCATCCCATGTGCAGCGAAGGAGGATGGATGGATGGATGGTTGGATGGATGGATGAACGCCACCCAAGTTGAGCGGGTGTTTCAGCTCAGCTCAGAGCCTGGATTTCGGAGTGGCCGCATGTGTCACGGCAGGTCTGGGGTCGACGGCCGGCGCCGTCCACCACGGATACATGACGGGGGCGTCCTTGTCGAGTTGGTCCTGGAAGTCTGGTTTCCCAGAGGCGAAGAAGGCGCGTTTGGCTTCGGCGTGGTCCCTATATATATACACATACACAGTACGTGTCACAATTGGTCAGTGGAACGGTCTTGGCTTGTTTCGGGGGTTTTTACTATATCACTTTTTATGCAGAAGGCTGGAGCAGGGAATGAGAGTCTCAGGTCCGCGGGGGGCCCCCGGGGGGGGGGGGGGGCGACTTACCTGGAAGCGAATTGGTGGGCCAGCAAGGGACTGTCGACGAGGTGCGCGGCCTCTGCAGACCCGGGGTTGCGCCAGATGAGCTGGCGGTTCAGGTGGATGGCCGTGGTGCTGACACGCTCGATGAGTTCCTCGGCCAGCTGCACGGCGCGCGGCAGCACGTCCTTGGGTTCCGGGACCAGCTCGGAGAAGATGCCGTCCAGGGCCTTGGAGTCGGCCGGGTACGTGGCCCCCGTGGTCAGGAGGTACGTCGCGCGGCCGTAGCCGACCATGCGTGGCAGGAAGAAGGAACTCGCCGACTCCATGGTCAGGCCGATGCGGGAGAAGGGGAACCCGAAGCGCGATTTGGGGCTTGCGATCCTGTAGAGCCATTGTTTTTCTCTTTAGCACTCTTGTATCATATGCATTTCGGACACGCGCACACAGTGAACAGGAGAACAAGGGCGAAGGAGGGCGGGGTTGGGTTGGGATACGAGAGCACATTACCTGATCCCTGCTGCAAGCGTGGCCGTCATAGCAATGCCGACGGCCAACCCGTTGTATGCCACGATCACCGTCTTGCTGCAGTTGTACATGGACAACGCCAGCCTGCCACCCGTGTCTCGAATGTCCGTGATGGGGATGTCCTTGGGCGGAACGGCGTCGAGGTTCAAGTCAATGCCGGCGCTGAACGCCCGTCCCGCCCCTGTCAGAATCACGACCTTGACCCGGTTGTCGCGATCGACGACCCGGAAAAAGGACTCCAGCCCCGTTATCATTTCGCCAGTGAAGGAGTTGAGTTTGTCAGGCCGGTTCAGGCTCACGATGAGGATGGGGGTCACCCCAGGAGCAGATTCGGGGTGGTTGGTGACTCGCACATGGCTGTCTGCCGGGGTCGTGTATGTCTCGGGTATCTGGATCGTTGAGCTTGGTGGTGCTTGCATCGTGTCAGACGTTGTTGGTACAGCTGTAGAGAGTCACTGAGGACCTGGGGGAACGGATCCCCTCGTCGATATAAATCACCGTCAAGTAACCATCGATGGTTGTGGATTCTCCGGGACACGAACCGAAAACACCGCGGGAACGTTTAGTAATCGCAAAGGTTGGACCCCCAGGCCAGATCCTGAATAGTAAGCCAGTCGTTTTCTCACCTCGGCCGAGGAGCAGACGTTCTCGACTTGGTGATCGCCCCGGGACGGGCTCGTGGCACTGTACTGACCATTTTCGGCAAAACAAGAGAGTCTGAAGGATTGCAGGTATTAATATGGAGCGGATGTGCCGATTGCTTTTGTGTTGGCGGGCTGAAGCAGACGGAAGGATGTAATGGGATTCTGGTATCAGTACAGAGATAGATCACTATCTTTCTGTTTCGTTAGCAGCATCATCCTAATTTCTTTGTTCAGCAAGCATATTTCTGTGGCGTTGCTGGGAGGTCCTTGGAATCGGGAGATGTCATAACAGCTGAAGTTATGCCAAGCACATATACCATTAGAAGACTAGCGCCTTGGCGGACAACCAGTGACGGACAACGTGCGAGGCGATAGCGCAGCCTTGTCATTCATTGCAAGCCTTGTGAGTCAAGGGCCGTCTGGGAAGTCATTCGATCCCAATGACAATCGTGTATGTCGTTTCTACCGTATCTTCGCCCAAGAACGGAGTTTCGTTCCTCTAACTCATTGATGGATTGATCTGGGCGACGATCTATCATCACCCCCATGGCGAGGGTGACGGAGAAGGAATGCATGCCAAAGCACAAGGTACATACAGTATGTAGTCTACTTGGCAACGGCACGGTCTGTGCATCTACATAACTTTTAGAACAACAAACAGAAAGAAGCACCTGTCCCAGTTCTAAAATGGATCAGTTCCCCATCATTTTCCCCATCTATCCAACGACGCCTGCGCCACCCGGCTCTTTTGGTTCACAAATATATTCCCACATAACCCCATTGCATGCTCATGTTCTGCGACAAATGGTCGCAAAGATTTCTGGCTCAATAACAAACTCACAATAGAGAGGCTGGACTGTGTCTCTATCATGTCGTCAAATAGTAACAATATGATAATTCTGAGAAGGAAGGGCAGGATATCTTTTTCTGGTCAGAAGCTCACTTGGAACTTCGGGTGGGTTCGGAGCCAGGCGCCGTATTTCATGAAGAAGAATGGCAGAGGGGCCATTCCCAGCGCGATGAACCCGAGCAGGCTGTTGCCCCAACCCAGCCCGAGACTGGAGTACAAGGGTCGACCAGCGAGCGGAAGGAAGGCGCCCACAAGGGAGCGGATGATGGTGTTGGCGGCCGTGACGCTGGCAGCGAAGAGTGGGTAGCAGTCGACCAAGTATGTTTGGACAGCCATCTACGACATTGGCTCTTCGTTAGCACAGGAAGCAACAAATTAAAAAACTAGCAAACCTCCAGATAATGACAACAAGAACAAAAGGCTTGTACTCACGAAAATGCCCATGAGTCCTAGTCCAACCCAGCCAGTACCGATGATGGGCATAATCCAGTGGACCTCCTTCTCTACCGACCAGCCGTACCAGAACAATCCAATTGGGATGCAAAATGCGGCCGGTATTAGCCCTTCCAACCGGATCTCGGGTGACACGTCGCCTTGGGCTTGTTTCGCGCGGATACGCTTATCGCTGGTGGCACCGAACAAGATCAACCCTATGAACATGCCGATACCAATACCCAGGAAAGAGAGCCCAGCGAGACCGGTCGAGAAGCCATACGTAGTCTCATAAATCTCGGTAATGGTGGTGAAGAGGAGATAGAGGTAGCCGTAAACGATCGAGATGTAGACCTAAAAGAGACAGAGGACGAGGGTTAGAGGGTGCTGAGAGCCTTTGCTTGTTGCTGAGGTTGGAGGGTGGCGAAGGGAATGACATACAACAAAAATGAAGACAATTGGAGACCTGAAGAACATCTTGGTTGGGCGGATCAAGGCCTTTATAAGAGCCGCGCGAGGGGTGTCATTCGTTGACATCTTCGAGACGTACTGCTCATTGCCGGTCGACTTGCGAAGTTTGGCGGCTTTTCTCTCGAGGAGGACAGGAGCGTAGGTCTCTCTCATGAAGACGAAGCACATCACCATGACAACTCCAGCCTGGTCCATCCGTTAGTTGGAGAAAGGAATAGAAAGTATCGCTGCTGCCACCACCTACCGCAATAGTAATGACCCAGAAAACCCATCGCCATCCGACATTCTGTGAGAGGAAGGCACCTGCCACGGGACCTGATCATAGAGTGAGTACATTTGTTGTGAATGCTCCATACAGAGTCTAGAACAGAGAGCATCCAAACGTACCAGCGACGGGACCAATCAACGGACCCATTGCGAAGATGGCCATCTTCGACCCTCGTTTCTCTCTCGGATACAAATCTGCCACACTTCCTCCACCGAGAACCAGAGGCGCCGATCCCGCTGAACCTGCCAGAAATCGAAACCCAATGAGGCTGTCGAGCGACGGGGCCACGGCACAGGCGACCGTGAAGATAACGAACAGGACGTTCGTGATCAGATAAACCGGCAACCGCCCATAGATCTCTGACATGGGCGCACACACAAGGGGACCAAAGGCGTAGCCGACCAGGTAGACCGAGACGACGAGCGCGGCGAGAATGACGCTCGACTGGTTGAAGTCTTTCATCACGCCGGGGATTCCTGGGGCGAACATGGAGGACGCGAGCGGTCTGGAGGGTAAAACTATATCAGCAATCTTGAATAGTTGGTCGCCAGGGAGATTTTCCAGGTCGTCTGTATAACATACGTGACAAAAGTCAAACATGAGAGCATGCCGATATTGATCGCCTTCATCCGGGATGTCCAGTTCATCGGGTTTTCAGGGTCGTCGTCGCCATCCCAGTCGACGATGAAGTCATTTGCGTCCGGACGGACGTCCTCAACACCCTCCTTGGTATCCTCAGCCATTCTGAACGTGTCGACTGTGTATGGCGGTCTGGTAGCGTTTTGACGATGAATCGCGAAGCCATTCAGAGGTAGAGGGTAAAATGCACCTTTAGACTTATGTACCGAGGAAGAAACACGGCGAGACGGGGTAACAACAATCTGGGAAAGGCCACAAAAACCACCCTTCCAAGCGGGCCGAAACTCGCTTGCAGACCCAATTTGTGCAAGTTGTGCGAGTTTGTGCAAACAAGAGGTGAAATCTGGAAGCTTATTGGACAGAAGCGACAAACAAGGCGGGACCTTCGTTAACTAGTTCTCGTGTACCATCCCTAATAAAGACTAGTTTACGCCAAGATGCTACCATGAGCTCGTCCAAGCGAGTCCCGTGATTCAGGTCTTCCATCTCGGCCCCGAATCCTACTATATGTCCATCCACTCGTATAGATACACCTTATTAGGCATTCCGTACGAGATATACCAGGTATATACCGCTTGTACCTCTATTCTGAGTGAGTTCAAGGGTGCACCTCCCCCGCCCCGCCTTTACCACTGTTTTCAACCAAACATGCGTAAGATTCGATCCCGGAGATGGCATCGGAGCGATATCTCTTGACATTATCGCCCAGAGTCTACGATTCTCGCTAGGTCGCCAAGCATAGTCCATTGTCCCACCGTGCTCTTGCCTCTTTGATCAATCTTGCCTCTATCGGAGCAATCAGGAAGCTCATGAAGCCGGCGTGAACAATCTATCGACTACTATGCGAGTGCGCGTAGGACCAAGCAAATATTCTTTTATGTGGTAGCGAGGCTGTGCTGTATCGGCCACGGCTCGTGAATGCCTTGGTCAGGAATATGGCGAAGGAAAGGGCCACGGGGCCGAAGAGTCGCAAGGAGGATGGAGAGGTGGGTCTGGATATGGCCGCCGAACGTCGATAAGACTCAACTCAGCAGGCGGGTCAATTGATCCAGTGGCCGTGCATTCTCCACGCTGAACTGGAGTGGAATATCGTGTTTGGAAAATGACATTTGTCGTCGAATACAGAGTGTTCGGGGTTGAGTACTCCGCTATATCCAGCCAGCTCAATACTGCACAGACACTTCAATCAAGGGTGCCTCGATTTCCCGCGAAAATACTCAAATCATCTGTAGGTCGGTGTCTGTAAATGTGGTTCATTTGTGTCATTGAGACAGGCCAATCGGCCTTGTAAAGCCTCTGTGGTGTAGGGGTTCTAATGGAAGGATATGGAGGAAATTGTAAAACCGCTAGACCAGTGGCTGGTCTGAAGCGCCTAACTCAGAATATCTGTATGTACTGTACCTAGGTAGGGTTTCGGGGGGGGGGGGGGGAGGGGAGGACGTGCTCTTACCTAAGCTGCCTACAAGTACTTACCTGGGTGTTACCTAGGTAGCCTCTTGAGCCTCAGTGAGCCTGGGGCCCTTCAACTCCACTACTCCACGTCCTTGTACGAGCCCCATTCATCTTAGCTTTTTCTCTGCGCTTGCTCCACTCCATTTTCATCTCTTCATCTCATTCAATCGCTTTCAACTCCCTTCAAATCCCTCTTCAGTGGCTGATGGCCTGTTACATGGCAACCCAATGTCCGACTGCCTATTGTCTACTCGGTAGAGTCTACAGGAGACCAATGGAGCACCCTGTCTGCCGCAATGTCTCATTAATTGACCATATTGTTCGGCCACGTTTTGGGTCGCTGCATCCTGGCAACTGACGAGACTGGTCAATACCCCTCAGTTGACGCCGACCCTCAGCCTCACTTGGACATATCAGAGACAAACGGACCCTCAGTTCTTTCGGCAGAGGTCACGGACAGACCCGCGGCCATGTCGTGGCAAAAGAATTCATTGGGCCCGTTGCCCTCAAGGATCAAAATCGCTGGCTACATTGGATGAAATCAGCCTCATTTGACCAACCAGTAGACCACCGTTCGGCGGGCAATCCTGGCCGGCATGCTGTCACATTTGCATAACATCTGAAAGATGAGAACTTGCTCCAATATGACTGGAAAGGCGGTAGAATGGATGCCTGCAGGCAAACCGTGTTCGGCTTCACATGCAGCTCGCCAATATCAGCCAAGCACTGCCCATGGGACGACCAAAAGTGCCAGCCTGCTCTGGTCCTCTAAGGCATCTCATACAGCCTCACCACGACCCCTCGCTCTTTAATGAAGACGTATCTCTGCAGCCTCCGCCAATTCTGTCACTGTTTTTCTAACCACGGGCAGGATATATTCTTTGCTTCATCTTATGTGGACTTTGATCTGACTTCGAGAGTATGGCACCGCGCTCTCAAGCAAGCGATCACCCCCGGAAGGTGTGCAGGTTGTTTCTCAACACTGGTCGCTGCCATTACGGGTCTAGATGCAAATATCCCCATGTTGCTGCTGGCGGTCCCTCTGACAGTCTCGCAAACACAGCTGAACACCGTTTCAATCGACCCCGGCAGACGAGAAACGAGCCAGACGACAGATTCAGTACCTGGAAACTATCCGTCCCTCACGGCGCAAATGGCTTCTCTCCAACACCCCTTCCCCCCCTCTTCTTCCAAAATGCTCTCGCCTATGTGGGCTCCGATGTGGGAATAATGCAAGAGACAGTTCTCATCCTGGCCAAGGACGGTGGATTACAACGAATAAAGCAAGTGGTCGAGCGCAGTATGGATGGCATGAGCTTAGACATGCGCCGGAAAATGATCAAAGAGCAAGCAATACCACTGTGTCAAGTCATCACCCATCAACACGTACTTGCGTCCACCTTGCTTGAGGTGCACGTTGGAACAATCTACAACTTCATTTACGGCGTCCAAGGCCAGCGTGCAGTACAATTCTTCAAGACCCTCGTTGCTACCATTGCAGACTGTAGCCAAGTTGATATTTTGCCCTCGGAAATCGAAGCGGTCGTCAAGGCTTTCTCGAACATCATTGACTGCAATACTCACGCCTTGGTGAATGATGACCTGAGGCTGCTTGCAGATTCCTTGTTTGATGTCGTGGCCAAACTCGACGAGGGTGAAGCTCACGAGTCAAGGAGAATAGTGAACCGCATCAATCAACGACTAGGGATCGGGCGAGAGCTGACAGGTTGGAAGCCACCAAAGACAACAGCGTTACCAAAGGCCACTTTCGCTCTGCAGCAAGACCTGCCCGGGACTTTATCCAAGGACGGGCCGCGGCATGACAACGACTGCGTCAACGCTTGTGATATACAGATTATGCCCACATTCGAAGAAATCAATGCAACACGCTCTGAATATCTGCCGTCCATGAATCCGCAGGACTGGCATCTCCCCGGAGTTTTAGGACTCCTGGATCGACACTTCCGTCTTCTTCGAGAAGATACCGTGGGGCAGCTTAGGGATGCTGTAAGGCAAGAGGTGCAAGCTTCCCACAGTATAGAAAATAGAGGTAAACCTCAAGGTTCGCGGAAATTGACATACGACAACGCCCGGGTTGTGAAAATCGATTTCAACAGATGGCAAGGCCTGCTCATCACTATCGGCTTCGACCAGCCTTCTCATCTTCGGCAACGCTCGGCCAAACACAGGAAGGAATGGTGGGAATTTCAGAAACGCCTCCGTGTAGGCTCCCTCATTTGCCTTCTTTCCAATGGGGCTTTGATATTCTGCTCGGTTATTGAACGCAAGCCAACCAAACCCTTAGCAAAAACCGACGACTCATCCAGTTCAGACGACGAGAAGATTCCAAATCGACCTGAAAAACCTCAGGACCTGTTCTCGGACCCTGTCCGAGCCTTCACTACCGTCTCCTTGGTCAGCGACAGGACAGAGGCCGTCCTGGATCTCATGAAAGCCCCTAATTCCGCTTCCGCCAAAATAGTTGAGTTCCCTGGTGTTCTGCTGCCCTCCTTCGAGCCGACCTTGCGAGCTTTGCGAGCAATGCTTCGAAATCCCGAGATGCCCTTCTCAGAGTACCTAGCACCTGAAGCCCAAGCAGATTTATCGAAAATTGCAGCCCCCTACTATGCCACCAGACCCGGGTTTGAGTTCGACCTCAGCTGCATCATGAAAGACAAGACTGTGATGAAGATTGCCGTTGACGATGATTCCAACCACGAGGCGTTCCGTGAGAACTCCATTCTTGACAGAGCCCAGGCCGATGCGCTTCTCACATCTCTCCAGCGCTCCCTCGCTCTGATACAGGGACCTCCCGGGACGGGTAAGAGCTTCACTGGAGTGGCACTGATCAAGGTGCTGATCGCAATACAGGCACAGGCCAAGCTTGGTCCGGTGCTGTGCGTTTGCTACACTAATCACGCACTTGATCAACTTTTAGAAGACCTGGTGCGACATGGCATCGGTCAGATTGTCCGTATTGGATCCCAGTCGAAGTCCGAGATATTGCAGAATTGCAACCTCCGTATTCTGGCCAGCAATATTGATTTGACCAAAACCGAGAGACATGAACACTGGGTGCTGAAGTTAAGGCTTGATGAAGACGAAAGAATTATATCTAAGGCCATAAAGAGACTTTCGCTCGAAGGGGATGTCGCAGCACTCAAAAGCTACCTCGAAATTTATTATCCCAAATCATACAGGACTTTTTTTGGCGGAGAGGACGACGATGGATTTGAGAGGGTTGTGCGTCACAAGACATACCTGTTAAATGCATGGCGTAAAGGTGGCTCACCTCAAGGTCCTGTCCGCCGACTAGAGAGTCTACTCGAGGTGCCCAACATCGAGTCTTTGAATCATTTTGAGAGACAGCGGCTGTATTACCATTGGTTGGCAGAATCCAAAAAGACAGCCCAGGCCGAACTATTGAACGCGCTGGCACAGTACAAGGAACACAAGGAACGATTCGATCAAGTCCGGGCAGGCGTTGATCTTCGATGTTTGCAACAGGCTAAGATTATCGGTGTAACCACTACAGGTCTGGCGAGAACGTTGCCAATTCTTCGAAAGCTCAATTCCAAGGTCCTTGTTTGCGAAGAGGCTGGAGAAGTGCTTGAGGCGCATATTCTTACCGCTCTCCTGCCTTCTCTAGAGCACGCAATCTTGATCGGTGACCATCTTCAACTTCCCCCCCATATCCAAAGCTACGAACTGTCGAGAGAAAGTTCTTTGGGAAAGCGACACTGTTTGGATATATCCCTGTTCGAAAGACTGGTAACGCCTTCATGCTCTACCCAGACTGCGGTGCCTTTTAGTACCCTGGAGACACAGCGACGAATGCATCCCTCGATTTCCAAACTCATCCGCAATACGTTGTATCCACGGTTGAGTGACTCTTCAGACGTGGAATCATATCCGCCTGTGGCTGGACTAGCCAAGAGACTTTTCTGGCTCGACCATGCGCACCATGAGGATGGTGTCCTCTCTTACTCGGATGCGACAACTTCCCATTCGAATACCTTTGAAGTCCAGATGGTCACCGCACTGGTGTCTCATCTAGTTAGACAGGGTGTCTACCACACGAATGACCTAGCGGTTCTCACTCCCTACCTTGGCCAACTTCAGAAAATCCGCCGAGCACTCCAAGGGTTGTTTGAGATCTCCTTGACCGAAGGCGACATGCTTGAATTGGAAAGAGAAGAAATTGGAAAGGACAATGATGAGGCGGGTCATAGTGTCACGCCTGCTCTCCAGAAGACCCCTCTCTCGCGGGCACTCAAAGTGTCTACCATTGACAACTTTCAAGGAGAAGAGGCCAAAGTCGTTATCATCTCATTGGTGAGGAGCAACGACCAGAACAAGTGTGGCTTCCTTCGGACATCAAACCGAGTCAACGTCCTTTTGTCCCGCGCCAAACACGGAATGTACATCATCGGGGACTCGCGCACCTCTGGTCATGTCCCAATGTGGGCTTCTGTGATCGACATGCTTCATTCTGACGATAATTTCGGCGAGTCGCTTCCACTTCAGTGTCCCCGCCATCCACAAGCCACATTCTCCGTCTCGAAACCGGACGACTTCGCCATCTTCTCGCCTGAAGGAGGGTGCAACCTGCCATGCGAAATGCGCTTGAGTTGTGGGCATTCCTGCCTCAGCAAATGCCATTCGCAAATGCTACACAGTGCTGTCAAATGCCTCGAACCATGTCCCAGGTCTCTGAAAGGATGTGACCACATGTGCCCTAACAAGTGCGGAGATGCCTGTCCTGTCAAATGCCCAGAGAAGCTACACGACCTCCACCTCACCCTACCTTGCGGCCACATGCGAAATACCCTGCCGTGTTGGCAAGCTAGACATCCTTCCAAGGTAGTCTGCCAGGATAGGGTCACTCGAGTTGTCCCTGGTTGTGGCCATCAGGTTGAACTTTCATGCTATGAGAGTGTTGAAACCAACGGCTTTTGCTGCAACGCCAACTGCGGTGAAGCTCTTCCGTGCGGCCATGCTTGTTCGAAATCTTGTAACGTCTGTAAGATAAGAGAAGATGGCAAAGTCATCAGAGAAGACCATGGGAGATGCCAACACGCATGCGGCCGTGCCTTCAAATCGTGCACGCACCTGTGTAAAGAAAAATGTCACGGGGATAGTCCTTGTCCACCATGCCGAGCTCCTTGCGAAGTATCATGCCAGCACTCAAAATGCACGAAACGCTGCCATGAGCCGTGCGTTCCCTGCGCAGAGGGAAGATGCTCCTCCAAATGCCCACACAGCGCTTGTACTCTTCCTTGTGCCGCTCCATGTGACTGGATACCTTGTTCAAAACGCTGCGCCCGTGTCCTGAGTTGCGGGCATCGATGCCCTTCGCTCTGTGGCGAGGTCTGTCCACTCCCAAGATACTGTCAGATCTGTGCTCCTGAGGAGGTGAAGAAGATGGTGGTCGATCTGTTGTTGATGGAGGAATACCATGAGATCAATCTGGACGAGAACCCATGCATAATCCCTCCGTGTGGTCATATTTTGACCATGGAAAGCATGGATGGTCAAATGGAGATGTCAAAGCATTATGCTGATGATGGGCTTGATGTCCGAATTACTGATTCGGCAATGCCGTTTTCCAAAGATGAGCTGAAGGTGTGCAGCAGCTGTCGAGGCTCACTACGAACCATATCAAGGTACGGCCGCATAGTCCGAAGAGGACTCATTGACGACGCCACCAAGAAATTCATCATATCCGCGAACCAACAATTTCTTCCGCTTTACCAGTCAGTTCGCCAACACCAAGCCGAGTTGGCCAAGTCGGTCAAAGATGTCCAATCTCAGGGGAATAAGATGCACTTGGAGGAACAAGTTCTGTCTGGTGGACGCAAGGACCAAGTCAAGCTGATATTCAAGGTCGCGCATGATTTGCGATACTCGTCAATTGCGAAGACACGCAATCACATTATGAGATACCTTCGCCAGGTCGACATCGACGAACAGCCTTTCAAGCGAGTTTGGGATATGGTGCAATTCGCCCGAAAACAAGGCAAAACTAGCAGCGATGTGGGATTCGATCCAACCGCCATACAAACCAGCCAGACTTTACAGGGCGAATCGCTGCTGTTGAGATGCGAGCTTGTTATATTGTTGGACTTCTTGGCAGCCTTTGGAACCTGCCTGCGCGACGTCAACCTGGAAGCCAACAGAGTCGACTGCTTGAAGCTGTTAGCGGCCGCCCGGGAAGCTCTCCAACCGGCCGTGGAGGTCGAAGCTCACACATTCTACGCGCAATGCTGCCTGGCTGAACGGACCTACAGCGGACGATCGGATACCTTTACAGGTCTAAGCAAAGAAGCCACTGAGCATATTAGTGACGCCCAGCAAGTATGCACTCGGTACCCAGGCTCGACCAGACATGTGGTGGGTGAGGTGAAGACAGTTGAGGGAATGTTAGAGTCCTCGACCTTTACGACAGTGGTGAATGATGATGAGTGGAGGCTTGTGATCAACGCGATGGCGAGTGATTTCCGTGGATCAGGGCATTGGTATACCTGCGCCAACAACCACCCGTTCACTGTTGGGGAGTGCGGCATGCCGATGGAGCAAGCGCGTTGTCCTCAATGCGGCGCTCCGGTGGGCGGGCAAAACCATACACCCGCCGAGGGAGTCCGACGTGCGACAGAGCTCGAGAACAGGTTTTCGGACTTGAGGCTTTGAAGAGCCAGATGCTGAAGTGGCTAGATGTCGACGACAGAACGCCAGTTGACGGCAGGGGTGTTGACGCTCGGATCACATCGTGACCTACCAGCAATGCTTCCAGCTGGGGACTATGATTCATGGATTTGTGAATGGGTGACATTTTGAAGGACATTGGGAAGAACATGCAGCAGACCGTGGACAACGGGCTAGTTAGACAAGGTGATGCGCCGCCAAGTACTCGGTGTGTATGTCATGCCTGATGTACGGGCTTGACGGGTACGGTACGACTATGCCTCGTCCACTCGTGTAAGCCATTGGCTCCTTGGCTTTTGAGATTTCCGCCCTAGTCAAAATACGAGTCCATGAGGATTTCATCCTGCAATCTTGAAACGCCGTTGGTGGTTGGTAGCTGTAGAGAAGGTGATCTACGCCCCCCTGCCTACCCTGCTTGTGAGCCTCGTGGGATTGCAGACCAAGGTACTGTACATAGGTGACCTCACTGCCCTCCTAGGTATTATTACATACCTCGGTACATACATAGGCAGTTGGTCGACAGTGGCAGACCCACACATGCGCCCTCGTCTAAAATCTCACTCGAGATCTATAGAATCTCGTGACTTGACTTGACTTGACTCGGGTTGTGTGTGTACAGTGTGGATGTATGTATGTATATTCCATGTGCCAAAAAAAAACTACGAGTAGGTTTTCTGGAAACGAAGCTGAGCACGCGGATCAGGGGAGTGAATACCTCGTGCGTACAAAAGTCAACGGCCCACCGATGCTAGCTAGCTGGGTAGCTGGGTAGCTGGGTGGCTAGCCAGGTAGCCCGAAGGAGGGAAGGCAGTTCTGTTGCGGACGGCCTCAATCACGGAGTCATTTGGCGTGTTGCTGATCCGGGTGCTGCTGCTGCGGCTGCGGCTGCTCGGGAATGTGGATATGGATGTACACATGTATATGTATATATAAATGCAGGCGTCTGCTGAGAAGTCCCTGGGGATGTTCTTCGTGTGTAGAAAAACAAGGCCTTTTTTTCTTAGTGGGACACCAAAGCCAGCATACCGAACATGGCGTCTCCTCGGACATTCGCTCTGCTCCTCTCAATCCTAACCATCGGCGTTACAGCTCTGGGTTCGACAACGCCATGTACGGCGCTGACCAAACCGGTCATCGACGGAGCAAATGTGCTCTCGATCCAGTCGCGACATCTCCCAAACGCGACGGTACTGGCCAACCCTCCCCTTCTCAACACCAACTTCACCGGACTGGACGTCTGCAGTGTCGATCTGGTCATCTCGCACCCCGGCGCGGGCGACAAGGTCAAGATAAAAGTGTGGTTGCCGTCGTCGAGGAGTGCATGGAATGGCCGCTTCGTGGGGACTGGGGGTTCGGGATATGCGGCGGGATTCTTCGAGTACAATCTGGCCCCGGTGGTGGCGCTCGACTATGCCGCCGCGTCAACCGACGCGGGCCTCTCGGGTGACCCCTATAGTCCGGCGATGTGGGCTCTTCGTGCCAACGGCACCGTGAACGAGGATCTCTTGCTCAACTTCGCTTCGAGGTCTGTGCACGACATGGCTGTCGCGGGCAAAGCGATCACAGCGCAATATTACGGCAGAAAACCGGCCCACTCGTACTGGAATGGGTGTTCGACGGGCGGGAGACAGGGCTTGGTCGCAGCACAACAGTACCCCCGGGATTTCGACGGTATCGTGGCCGGCGCACCGGCCATCGACTGGGCCAGGTATGTCGTCGCTGAACAATGGCCGCAGGTGGTCATGAAAGAGGAGGAGACCTATATCAGTCAGTGTGTCCTCCAAGCTTTCACCGAGGCGAGCACTGCTGCTTGTGATGCGCTGGATTCAGTGATCGACGGTGTCATTACAGATTTGCAACACTGCAAGTTTGACCCGTTCACGTTGGTAGGGGAAGGTGTGCAGTGTGAAGGAGGCAACGAGAACATCACCAAGGAAATGGCCAGTGTCGTCGCCAAAATCCTAACAGGACCACAAGGACCGGCCATCTCCCATCGCTATGCCCTCAACCCTGGAGCTGCACTGGACAGTCTGGCCAATACGACCATCGTCAACGGAACTCGAACCGGTCTACCGTTTTTCGTGAATGATGCCTGGATCAAATACTTTGTCAAGAAAGACCCGGATTTTGACACGAGCACCATCGGATACTCGGCATTTAAGACCATCTTCAATCAATCCCAGCGAGAATTCGGTCAAGTGATAGGCTCGGATCAGCCAGATCTCTCTACATTCCATTCCGTCGGGGGGAAAGTGATTGTATGGCACGGCCTGGCCGACCAACTGATATTTCCCCAAGACACAATTGCCTACCATCAGAAAGTCACACGGACCCTGGGGAACGCGTCCACAGTGGCCGAGTTCTATCGCACGTTCCTCGCCCCGGGTGTCGATCACTGCGGTGCAGGCCCGGCCCCTGGAGCAGTTCCGGTTGATCCGCTCTCGGCGGTTGTGGCGTGGGTTGAGGAACACAAGGTGCCCGATGTGCTGGAGGCTCGCAAGATCAGAGATGATGGGACGGTCATGTCGAGGGACTTGTGTCCTTTTCCCGCCACGTCGCGTTATCGGGGTGCTGGTGACAAGAGCCTAGCAGGAAGCTATATCTGTGCTTGAGCGAGTGGTGGAGGGAAGTTCTGCAATAAGTACACGATGTGGCGGTCCCCTCCCCGTGTTAGCGTCTCATCGGATCGAGACGAGTCTGGCCAGGACCCTTGCGAGAGGCACAGAGAGATCGTCAAGATACGGTAGCCTCATCATGTGGTTGGGGGACAAGGTGTTCACTGTATATTCTGAACCTCGTATTCCTGTGTGCTTTTAGGTGGTGGTCAGCAATAGATTGAGATGGTGTTGACAGTCAGTGAATATGACAACCAATAAGTCGAACTGAGGGAGACGGGGGAACGTCGGGTCTGAGGCCGGACGCTACACAGCTCCGCAGTTACGCAGGCACCGCAGGCTGCGCACGAGGCTCAAGCTTGTCTCGTACCCCGCAAAGCTCCAGATTTCCCTTTACCCAGCCGTGCCAGCCAAGCCAGCTGACCACTTGCCATCCACATCTCATCAATCACTGAAAACACAACTTCTCGTGTGCTCTTCTTTTTTAATCTTGTCATGCCATCTGACAATGGCTAGAGCCTAGCATTATCAGCGTCCCTCATCACCATCTTTGCTATCGAAACGACCTTCCCTATATATCCGCCTTAGCCCCGTGGGCCGAGTCAGAAAAAGAGAAGGAAGAAACGGAGAGTGAGAAGAACGAGAGAGCGAGAGGGTCATGTTCCGGCACGCGCGGCCGACAACAATTCAATCTGCCTCCCTACTACTCCCCCCGTCGCTTGTGCCGTCAACTCTGCTCGATTGTCATATGCTAAGGCAGGAAGCCCGTGATCCACCAGAGCGAACAAGATGCATCAGTCTGACCGAGTGACGGACGATGGCCGCTCCGCCCATCACGCCGACCGATCCCAACAACGTCGCCAGAAGGCGGTCGACCCCGAATGGACCAGTGCCAAAAACGGCATTTCCGCAGCCGACCAGGCCTCCGAGTCAAACGATCCTCCCAGCAAACGACGACGAGTCGCACTGGCGTGCACCGTCTGCCGAGGACGGAAATCACGTGTGAGTTTTTTTGGTCTGCGTGGGCCTTGGGACGACCGGCCATGACATGAGCATTCTATCATTGTGTCGAGCTGACTGCGGAGTGCCTGTGCTAGTGCGATGGCATGCGTCCCAAGTGCTCATTGTGTATCGAGTTGGGATTTGAATGCGTCTATCAACAGTCTGCGTCGTATTCCAACATCATCATCGGCAAGGAGTGAGTTGCAAGTCCTCCGACACTGAGTGCATCGTCGTTGATCCGCCTTCCAGGTACCTATCGTCCATCGAGGATAGATTAAAAGAGGTAGAAGGCCGCCTTGCTTCGCTAGAGAATCGCGACCGGAACGTTGTCTACCAACCTGCCAATCCGAACACCTCAAATGGCGTCTCTTCCCTGGATTCTGAAAAGCAGGAAACCGCGTGCCTGCGAGAAGAGAGTCTCGAAGATGCCGAAACCGTCGAAGACCCCATTGATGCTATGGGGGCGGTCACCTTTGCGCAGGAAGAGGACTGCGCATTCTTTGGGCCTTCTTCAAATATCGCCTTCTTGAGACACGTCTCGAGGGCCGTGGCCCGGTTGACTCACGATCCCGAACCCTGGAAGCCGTCTCCCGCAGAACATCATTCAGTAGGATTTACAGGAGGCTTCATCAACACCTCAGGCCCGGCCTCGCCCATTCCGACGCCACGCGATCCTCCTCTCGATCAAGTGAACATCTATGCTCTTCCTCCTGACTCGGTCGCACGGGAGCTCCTCACCTGGTACTTCAGCAACACGGGCCTATTGTTTCCCTATATTCATGAGCACTCGTTCATGGCCATATTTGAACAGGCCAGCAAGGACAAGTTCAAGGGCGTCAGGAGAATTTGGCTCGCCCTCCTCAATATCGTCTTCGCTCATGCCGTAGTCCACGCACGGGAAATCACCACCACTCCAGGAAGTGTCGAGTCAGCCTCGGCGAAAGCCAGCGCAGAGTCAGAAATATACTTTCGCAGAGCTTCAGGGCTCTTCAACGACAAGAACGCGAATGGAACGGGGACTAGTATCGAAGTTGGTAAGTTGTTGGCTACCTTGGAGTGTCCCGTTGCTTACAGAAACAGTTCAGTTCCTCCTCCTCATGGGCCAGTACCTTCAAGGAACGCAGAAATCAGTACAGACATGGAACACACATGGTCTTGCGGTGCGAGCCGCATTCCAGATCGGACTTCATTCCAGCGATCTAGCCAGAGTCTTTCCTCCGCAGGAGCAGGAGGTTCGCAAAAGGACATGGTTTGGTTGCATCATGCTCGACCGGACCTTGAGCATGACCTTTGGCCGACCACCCGCAATCCCTGACAGCTACGTCCAAGTTGATCTGCCCATGGAATTCTCCGTAGTCGACGGTGGAGCTGCAGGAACCGACAAGAAGGAGTCATTGAGCATTGCCTTTTTCAACGGCACCATGTAAGTGGCACTCGCGAACAATCCTTGCACGTTTGATAGTCATGTTAACCTGGTTGCCTCGAATCTAGCTCGCTTTACAAAGTGCTTTGCACCATTATCGACTCACTCTACGGCCAGAACCTCGCCTGTTCATTCAAAGCCGGCGCCGTCGAGACAATCGCCCTCGTCTACAAGATCGAAAACCAGCTTTCGGAATGGCAACGAGGACTGCCGTCCCATATGAGGCTCATCGCCACCCAAGACGTATTGCCAGAACGCTTACCGCACGTAGAGGGTTCGGCCGAGGAAGCATGGCGGCAATTGCGACTCCGGTTCATCCTGACTCTCCGCTACACCAACGCGCGCATCTTGCTGCATCGCCCGGTGTTGGTAAAGTTCCTCGATGGACTGAGCAACCCAGCCAGCCATCAGGATACATCGTTGTTACAACAGGTTGGCACCATCCATATACAGATCGCCATCAAGTCGGCCAAGGAGATTATCTGTCTGGTGCACAATGCCCTCCAATCTGCCACGGGCCGATCAAAGTGGGGCTTGTTGGGCGCCTGGTGGTTTTCGCTGTATTACAGTACGTTTTCTCTTATCGGGTTGTCTTTCTCCTGATGGACTGGCTGCGGATCTAACATGGGTTGTATAGCATTCAATGCAGCCTTGGTGCTGGGAGCATGTGTCCTGGTCCAAATCGATCAGAAGGCCTCAGAGAACAGATCCAATATGTCATTGACCGAGTCGACAGAGGATATGTGCCTGCATTTGGAAATGGCCATCGAAGCGATCCGCCATCTGGACAGCGACAATCGCATGGTCGCGCGGTGCCGAGATTATCTCGAGCAGTTTGTTCAGGTCGTCCAGGCGCTAGGTATGTACATGAATGAGCTCCCTGTCATTTCCCAAGCCATGCCTCCCTCTCCCCGAACGCCAATCCGAAACCATCCCCTACTCCTCTCTTTCCCTTTTCCCCATTCGTTTTCCGCACAGCTGATAGACCTGTCTCTATGCAGCAATCGGACAGGGCCTCATCCCTCAACCCCACAACTGGCAGCCCGTCACATACCACCAACCGACGAACCAGGCCTCCTTCGGACAGGTACCGCCCGTCCCGCGTCACGGAGCAGGCGACTATGGAGTGCTGCTCGGTGGCGGGGCCGCAGCGGTAGGTGCCAGCGTGGGCATGGGCATATACAACCATAACGGCGGCATCGTGGCGAATAGCAAGCAGTCCCCGCTCGGTATGGAGCTGGGCGAGTTCATGCTCGATGGCGACCTCGAGTTTCTGAGTAGCCACTCTTTCGCGTATAACCGCGGAGTGGCTCAGTGAAGACAAGGTATGATTAGGGAGATTGTGAAGGGGATATAGTGCCCACCCATCTTTTCGACAATTACACGCACATTTGATGCAGAAAAAAGGAGAAGAAGAAGCGACGCTAGCTATTTTCTATATATATATGCACATGTACACGCACGCATACACACGCAGAGGTCGAGAGACAAGCGTACACAGTGACAAAGAGAGAGAGAGAGAGAGAGAGATACCCTACAAATCATACAAATACAGGAATATACGTCTCCCCGTCCTGGCCTACATACACACATACTTACCTCTATTAGCTTCTTCTCTTCCCTTCTCTTCTTGCCTCGCCTCCTACGTCTTAGACTCTCGCACACATACACACACACAGATCGATCTCTCTCTCTCTCTCCCTCTCCCTCTCTGCCTGAGTCTGCGCGAGGTTGGGGGGAGGGGGGGAACCAAAAAATATCGTCCAATTGTTTATTCACTCGTTCGTTCGGGTAGTGGTCACGGGAAAAAAAAAAAACCAATCCCATTCATAGGTAGGTAGAATCTGTCTGTGAAATCTGTGACATTGCAATAGATACGTCATGAACTCTTTTTTATCCCTTAGCGGCGGCTGCGGCGATGGACTTTCTTCAAGTAAATATCATCTATTCTTCGCTCATAACCCTCATTCTACCAGGTGTCATGGCATCGCATCGCATCGCACCGCATCGACTCGTTGTTCGAAAAATAGAACTACTAACCCTACCCAAAAAAACTTACATCAACATCTTCCGATATCTCGGCTGGCATCGGACAAAGAACTCTGACGGCTCGGGATCGCCCAGGTTGAAGATCTTCCATTCCTTCTCGGGGTCGGCGAGTTCGAGCTGTATCCACGTTCATTAGTCATGAATACTTTATAGTACGGGAAGAGACAGGGGCGGGGGCAAAAGGGGGGATTAAAAAAAAAACTCCAAGAAAGGTCTGTATGTGGAACTTACAGTGAACATCCTCAGAACCGAAGGAACCACCTTGTACAGCTCCAAAAACGCAATGTTCTTGCCGATGCACGTGTTGGGTCCGGCGCCCCAGACGAGCAGCGCCTTGTTCATGGCGGCCTGCTGCTCCGGGGTCGCGTCCAGCCAGCGCTGCGGGCGGAAGACCTCGACGTCCTCGCCGTAGGTGGGCTTGTGGCGGTGCATGATCCACGCGTTGCAGCTGACGATGATGTTGCCGGGGATGTACTCGCCCAGGATGTGCGCGCCCTCGGGCGGCGTGACCCGCTCGATCAGCTGCATGCCCAGCCCGGGCCAGAGGCGGAAGATCTCCTTGAGCACGGCGTCCAGGAAGGGCAGTTTCTGCGACTCGGCGAACGGCACCACGTACTCGGCAAAGTTGATCGGGCCCGTGCCCTTGCCACTGTTCCTAGTGGCGCTCGGCGGCGGGAAGTGTGAGTCGATCTCGGCCACGAGCTCCTTCAGCACGTGTGGGTACTTGAGCAGGAAGTAAAATGTCGCGGCCAGCGTGGTGGCGACTGTGCCGCTGCCGGCGTTGACCATGGAGAGCGTCAGTCCCAAGACGGCGCGGTCGTCGACAATGTCCGGGTTGTCGACCTTGGCCTGGAGGAACTTGGTGAGCAGATCCACCCGCGTCTTCTCGTTCTCGTTGACGCCCTTGAAGTCGCGCTTCTTCTGGTCGAGTTGTCGCTGTGCGATGGGCACCGTCGCCGTCACGCTGTTCCAGAGGCCCATTCGGCCGAGCCACAGGAGAACCGGGTTCTTCTTTAGCACGCGGTCGAGCCAAGTCACATTGTTGACCTGGAAGAGAAGCGTTAGATTATATGTGTCCTCGCTCCTACCACGGGGGAAACTCACAATGGTGAAGTAGCGCAAGAAGGTCGTTCGGGCCTCGATGATGCCAATGTGATCATACCCAGCCTCCAATAGGCCATAGCTTTTGCCCATTGTCAACGCGCTGACCACATCCAGGGCGAAGAACTTTGTCCATTCAGACATGTCGCAAATGCCGTCCGGTCCAGGTCGACCCGCGAATCTCTGGTCCAGCTGAGTCAGGAATGTGGTGACTGTGTCCGTCACATACGGCTCATAGTTGACCAGTGTGCTCAAAGCGAAGGCGTTGGCCACCGATCGCCGCAGCTTACCATGGTAGATGCGATCTGTGGTGGAGAAGATGTTGGGTACGGCCACTCCCCGCGAGACTCCCTGACCAACCTTGTAGAAGTCGGACTGAGGAGTTGCTGCGTTAGACAGACTGCTGACACCGAATGAAGCCGAGGATGGGAGGCGTCTTGATCAAGGCATCGCGTCTCTTACCTTGGAGAAATGGGTCATGTAGATGTCCTTGATGGCATCGGGATCATTGAATAACAACGTATTGGGCCCAACCCGGATGATTTTTCCATACTTGACCACACTGGGGTAGGCACATCTGTCGGTGTACCACACCCACTGCCACAGCCGCCAGAAGTTGGTGAAGGATGCGATGAACGGTCCTTTGTACTTGTTGAGGCCCTTTTGGTAGCGGAAACTGGCTGCCCACGCACAGAGGAGGGCCGCGGTGATGGCAACCCACCCCCATACCGGGAGGTGAGATATCGAGTCGGTGGCCAGCATTGTCGTCTTCTGTCTGTCGAATTAGGTACGGAAGGGAAGAGGAGCAGGTAGAAGTTCGGTATCAATCCGTCTTGGTTCGGAGGCGGCTCCAGACGACTCTGTATCGCTGTGGCACTGTGGCACTGTATCACTTTGGGGGATCACACCAGACCCGGCTTTCGAGATACCAAGCTTCTTAAGAATAAAGGCTTGAACGGTCGCTTCTCCAATAACGCCCGTCCATCGTGTCGGTCGTGTTCCGCCGCGTCTCGGAGTCTCCTCCTTTGGGTCCCACGGGGGTTGAGCACCTGGCAGATGCATCGAGGGGAAGTCGGGAGGGCGTACGGGGAAAGGCCGGAGCAGGTGTTTTGAGGAGTGAGCGAGCGATGGGGCGATCGAGGCTATGCTGGATCGGAACTGGGGCGTACCGGAATAGTGAAGGAGCATGAAATAATAGTGGGAGAAGAGAGAGAAGGTGGGATTTGGACGTGGTCAGTGGAAAAAAGATGCATCTGAAGGCCGAGGCTTGGGAGGTTCGTGAGTTCAGATTCGACAGCTGCGAAGATGATCATTTACTGATTGACTCTAGACAGGGCAACTGTGAGAACAAAACTTTCTTTCTCTACATGCTACAAACCATGACCTTCGCAATAACCCATGTTTCCCTATGCAAGGCCAATGCTCTCCTTTGCCGCTGCCCAGTCTGCTTCCAAGTTCGACTTCCACACCCAAGCCATGCGATCCTTGACCTTGTCCCGCACTACCGGGAGACATTCTTCAAACGTCTTCCCTTCAAAATCCGGGCCGTGCATGTCGTAAACTTCCGCCGCCTGCCGCGAGGTGATCTGGGCTTTCTGCGCCCGTGGCACGCGTGCCGTCTGGTACAGGTTGACATATGTGGTGAGTCCAACACTTGGGTTCTTCAGGTAATCCCGCACCGCAAAGCCGAGCATATTGGCATCTTCGATGGAGAGACCTGCCCCAGAGCCTGATGACAGGATTAGATGGTGAGAAGGGACTGGTCAATGGGGATCAACGAACCTTGCATGGGTAACATTGCGTGTGCTGCGTCACCACTGAGGACGACCTTGCCATCCATGTAGCACCACTGAGACAGAATCTCGCGGTCGTTAATCTTCCACTGGCTGATGATAGGTGGCATGGCCTTGATGATCCTCTGCACGGTCGGGTTCCAGCCGGCATATTCCTTCTCGATAGCTTCTCGTGGTGCTTCACTTCTCCAGCTCTCCTTGAGCCCGTCGAGCTCGTTCTCTGGCTTTGAAACAAACGCGACGACGTTTATGAGGCGGTTTTGTGACATGGGGAATGCCAGAAAATGCTTGTTGGGCGCTAGCCATGAGAGCGTCCAGGATGAGTAAGGCCAATCATCGGACACGGCAGATAGGGGTATTGTGCCTCTAAACGCTATCCGGCCAGAGTATACAGGCTTGTCCACGGCGAACTGAGAGCGGACAGTGCTGTGAATGCCGTCGCATCCAATGACCAGATTCGCCGACTCCTCTGTCCCATCAGCAAAGCGAAGAGTGACCGTAGAGCCCTTGTCCTACCCTGGGAATCAGACACCGCAAAGGCACAAATATTATCAAGCACAAGGTCCAGGTGTCATACCTCAAGCCCGACAAGCCTCTTATCGGTTTTCAGCGTAGCACAGTTCCTTCGCTGAATCTCACTGTACAGGACCTCCAGAAACTCGGCACGATGCACCCACAGCTGTCTTACCTCCTCGGCACCGCCATTGTCAAAGGCCAACGCGTCCACAATTAGCTCGTCCGTGTCCCAACGACGATTGCTCCGATGCACGTTGTTTCGATAGCCCGAGATGGCATTCGCTGCTGGCCACACCCCAAGCTTCTGTAGCACTCGGCCGGCCGACACACCTATACCAACACCGGCGCCAATCTCACTGTATGCTGGAGCTTGCTCATAGACTGTGATGTTGTTTGCTGGCAGATCAGGACTGTAAGTCGCAAGGCTGAGAGCTGTGGTGAGCCCGCCAATGCCACCCCCAACAATGGCCACGCGGAACTGGGAGGGGTCCAAAGCCCCGGAAGAGGAGTGGTCTCCGTTTGCAGTGGTCATTTTATGGGATCGCAAGACGCTCCTTTGGGATCCTGGCCTGATTCAAGGAGCAGATCAGCCAGTATTTACCTTGTTAGTGGTTTGCACGTGATGGTCGTGGCTGTCCCGTGTTCGAGGCTTGAGGGAACCAAGGTGAATCGCATCTCCAAAGATATCTGCATCTTCTCGCTGTCCGCGGCTAAGTGCCGTCGGCATGAAGAGGGTCATGCAGACTGTCAGTGAATGTGTCTGGATGTAAGGCATTGAGGGGTCCAAGGAAGAGGAGGAAGGACGGGGATAGCACGGGAGAGATTTGATGGTGCCTGCGTGTAGGTCATTTTGTGTCAACGTATCAAGTGTCGTGTTTCTGCGCATCAGTGGCAATGCGCCACCGTATCTTACTGGAGATTTGTGGACACTCACACACTCTAGCCTTTGTCTTTTATGAGGTACCGAGTACCGAGTACCTCGTACAGTCTCAAAGGTCATAGAATGCGTCTAATCTTGACGACGCATGAAAGGTAGGGAGAAAAGCATCCTGGTTCATCAGCTATCTGCCATTGTTTCCAACTTCCTGCGGATTCGTCGCTCCTTAGTTGGTTCGACCCTTCTATGATTGTCACTGCAACATGTCAATTCACTTCTAGCATCAACTAACGGATGCCTCTGTCTCTCACCATTACGCTCCCATATAGCGTTCTTACAGCTTGTCCATTCCTTCACCAGCAGACCCCGCCATTTTATCTCTACCTTATGCGTCAAGCACTATGACAGGCCAGCACTTGGACACCTGTGACAAGAGATGGAAAATAGACACATAATCTTTCGAGCGCAGGTTGCATAACCATGTCTCTCTAATTGCTACCTCCCCACAAGCAGCGCCTTTACCTATGTAATCCTCGCCTACCGACAGGGCTCACCAGGTCCAGCAAATAGGCCAATCGAGGGTCTCGGAGGGTTTCTCCCACCCCGACCCCAGCGTGTGACTATCACTAACCTAGTTGAATAGTAGCTTGCGGGGTTGGATAGTAGAAGGATGCGCTAGCCACAGACCTCTTCATCACCCTCATTTTCCAATGCCATTGCTACAACGACGGACGACGAGCCGTGCGCTCACCATCTTCCATTTCTCGGCATCGCCCCCGTGGTCGAGAATGGCCGGTGCTGCCATCACCCAGTCTCCATGCTAGACAATGGGCTCGAGTAAGGTTGCCCGGCGCAGGACTCCTGCCTCAGCACCTTGTCCAGAATGCGGTCGTTCTTTCTCGCGCAACGACAGCTTAAGTCGCCATCTTAAAACGCATCTAAACCATGCAGAAGAGCGTCCATTCCACCGAATCATCAGCGAGAAGTTCCGGGCCTGCAATCAATGCCGCAAATCCAAGATTCGCTGCACGGGTACCATCCCCTGTTCCCGGTGTGCACAGCTGCAAGAACAATGTGTTTATGATAAAAGGCGTAGAGATGACAGCATCTCGTGGACTGACCCTCCGGGAGCGGTGTCTGTCTCGGATGATCCTCGAGACAATGCCTCGCCTGCCTCGCCATCTCCACCACCGTCTCCAAAGAATCAACAGACAAGGGGGCGAGCGACCGCTCACGAAGAGGACGATCTCTCTCTGGGGGCTGCTAAGACTCCGGATCATCGATTGGGGTTGCCTCTTCCCTCGCTAGAGAACACTACGGCAATGCTTCATCTTGCTCTGCCTTCGGATGGCCAGACTCGAGCAGTGGATTTTGATAGTGGCAAGGATCCCTCTGGCATCCCTTCAACATACGTCTCTCCGACCTTTCACATCTTGGACCCTTATAGTTACAGGTTGCCCTCTATAGCCGATTCCCGTGAAGCACCAACACCAAACAGCCAAGCATTTGCTCAATGCAAATACCCAGTCCTGCAGTACTTGTCGCCATTTCTGGATCGGGATTTTGGATCTGGTCTTGCCTGCGACCTGTTGGACACTTATTTTTCCAGTGCATTCCTCAGTCGTATGCATCCTACGTGCCACCACATCCACAATTTCATTTTACGCAGAATTGACGTCCTCCACCCTTCTCAACCTCGTCAAACTCATCCTGCGCTTCTGGGTAGCATGCTGTTTGTAGCTGCCTTCAGCGACAAAGCGCTGGGTCTGTTTAGTGGACCCGAAGAGAAAGATCGAGTCTGCAAGTACTTGAGCCTGCTTACATATCGCCTTTTGAATCCTGCCAGGTATGAGCCGTTGTTGAGACAGGAAGACTTAGGACTACCGCCCGCCTTCGGTTCGGACTCGGGATGGAGAAATGATGACCTACTCCGAGCCTTGGACCTCCCGAATGATACTCTCCCAGAGTCCTGGGGTATGGACTATATTATTGCTTTTATTCATGTTTCCTCGGTGATCTCAGGCAGTGAAAAGAAGGCCGCAAGCATCAGGTGGTGAGTTACTCGTCCGGCTGTTTGTAATGGCCCGGCTGTTTCTCTCTAGTCGCAGTTGTTCTAACTGCAAGCCAGGTGGAGTGTTGCTTTCAACCTCGCGCGGGACTTGAAATTGAATGAGGAGGTACAGTCTGCGATATTGCCAAATGATGCAGAGAATGGATTAACCAGCTTGAATTGCAAATGTTCCCTGAGTCAACACGCTGAAGGAGACTTAATCAATGAAGTCCAGCGCGAGGAACGTCGCCGGACGTGGTGGCTCCTCTTTCTGATGGACCGACATTTAGCATTGTGTTACAACAGACCTCTTGCCCTGTTGGAGGCCGAGTGCAGAGATTTACTCCTCCCACTCGACGATGTTACCTGGCAATCCGGTGCCCAGCCGCACAGCCACGGTACTCGTGCCGAAGGGCCTCGATGCATGTTGTTACCTTCTGGAACTGGACGCTCACACGGGCCTCCAAAGACTTGTTTAGGGGTGGGCCTCTTCGAATTCTTCTTGCCACTGATGGTCCACTGTGGCACGCTTCTGGACTGGAACCGATCACGCCTCCATCCAGTTCTTTCCGGCGCCTCGATATGGAGTTCACAAGAGCGTCAAATCTTGCGTGAGCTTGATCATTACCAAGCGACATTGGATCGTGTTACAACGAAGATATACGCTGAGAACGAGGCCGAGAATGAATCCCGATGGAAGCCATCTTCACCCGTGGGAGCAGAAGAACCTGAGGCGACGCACATTGCCAAAACTGTGGCTGGATACGCGAGCCATATTGTCAGTGTCTTAAAGATCCTGGTGGGTTCGAAATGGGATCCGGTATGTCTCTTTGAGGATGCAGATTTGTAAGTCCACTTACTTGGTTTTCTCCTTCAACACACAAGGAGCAGTCACATGTATACCCCTTAGCCCTTGCCGTTCTGGAGTATAGGCTGATTGAATATTGTAGTTGGACATCTTCGTTAGGGTTCAAAGACTCCATGTCCCACACAATGGCCGCCTCTGAATGCGTTACCCAGATACTGGAATGTGACCCGGACATCAGTTTCATGCCGTACTTCTTTGGAATCCAACTTCTCCACGGCAGCCTTCTTCTCCTGCTAGTAGCATATCGCTTACAGGCCGATTCCGGGAATGCGATACTGGCCGCCTGCGAGGCTGTCATCAGGGCAACAGAGGCATGTTTTGTCACCCTTCCGACAGATTATCAGCGACAATTCAGAAAGTAAACCATCTCCCCTCTTTCATCTGGTATGGTGTTGTCTCGATGCTGACGACGGGACAGTGTCATGCGATCGGCTATAGCCCTAGCCAAGGGCAGAAGGAGCAATCCTCGCGATACAGAAAAACAACTGACCTTTGTGTTAGCCAGGTACAGGTGGTCCAGGAATGGTGCTGGTTTGGCACGTTAAACGCCGGCTGTTGGGTAGAGCCAATAACCTCGAGGAGTCGTCACTCCCGCGTCCTTTATACGCTTGCTTCTCCTTCTTTGATCTTGCTTCCAGCCTGAGGATCCCATAGCACAGAATAACCAAAACAGTCCGCATCCAGAAGGACGCCACCGCCATTCCCAAGCAAGTCCTCAGCCGCATGTTCTACACAACAATATGGACATGTGAGACTTTTCCTAATCCAACCAACCAGAGTGCCTATAGAGTTTACAGTAACACAAGCAAACACGGTCGGATGTCTGCATCGGGAGCTTTGGTGGCATTACATTATTAAAATAGTCCAGGGCTGACTGGTCAATTTGCGAATTGCCCCTGCGACGGCAAGGCTAAACAGGAGACTTCTCGGCAAGCCACTATTCGGGGCCGTGGAACAGAAACGGCCCAGTCTCGAACCAAGGCCACAAGCCCTCGTTAGCGATCAAGCCAATGCTTTATTGGCCCAGTTTCCCTTGGCAGCTTCTTCAACTCTGCTCAGCCTGTGCTATCAAACTATTTCCGAGGATCAGGCGCCAAAAGTGGATCTAGAATGCAGCTCTCGTCTCGTTTCCCCCCTTTTTGCAAATTTGGGAATACGAACATGGACCTCCTCACACTTGGGGGCATGATTTGCTGTGGCATGGTATTGCTATATCCTAAAAACCCTTGACCGCACCGGAGTTCAATACTGGACGAAACTGCTAGAAAAAGTCGTCCCTGAACGCGAACACGCACCAACATGTCGTCTCTTGCTAAGAAATCGATGCTATTCATGAGGGATGTGTATAACCTGGCATCAAACCCGGGAGAATTGCTGCAATCAACGACAACGTCAACGTCTTCACAAGGCTTTAAACCGTCGCAAGGTCTGTCGAACCAATTCAACCCGGCATATGTTCAGCAACGTCCTCTTCCACCACCCCATCCTGCGCAAGTCGCTCAACCGACATACCAGTACTCTTATCCAGGGCCCCAAAATGCCCAGCCTTATGGTCACTGGTCTGGTCCCCAGGCGCCCGTGTCGCCGTTATCACCACAGACAGCACCAAACGTATATCCCGGAGCCAGTCCGGCTCCGTATGTGCTTCCAAACACAGGCCGGCCTCCCTCGCCGCCGTCTCCTATATTGTCCCCACCAATCCCGCAGCCGTATACAAGTAATCCAGGGCACGGAGTACAGCAATATTCTTCTGTCCCCCCGCCCCTGCCTGCGCGAAGACCTCAGCATCAGCAGCATGCTTCGTCATGGCACAGCCCGACAGACCCCGAGCCCCATTATCAATCCCAATTGAATGGATCTGTTGGTGCACAGAATCTCGGAGAGTTTGGTCTAATACAACAGAACGTGCCTGTCCCTACTTCTTCTGCCGGGCCTTCAGTCCCCCACGGTAGTTGGGCAATGCCGCAAGCAGACCCCAGTCGAATGCCGCTGAGATACAACACTGTCAACCAGCACCACACCGCTGGGTATTCCGGAGCTGTCCCGAGTGAATCATGTCTTCCAGTTTCTGATCAACACCTTTCCACAGCCCCCGTCCCTGCTCTGACTTCGAGCCAATTACCCGCCCATGGATATCATGAAATGCCAGCCGTGGCATCTAACAACTGGAAACCTGTTTATGGAAACGAGACAGGTACCGCTATAGTGGCTGGATCACCGCAACTATCCAATGGGCCTGCTGCTGTGCCCTTATCGACGTCACATGCGTCGCATCCTTCGAGCGCTCACCCAGTCGAGCTTGCTTCGTATAGTTGCACCGTCGAGGCCGTTGAGCTACCAGCCTCACCTATCATGGCCAAGTCATCACATTCTGCTGAAGCCTCATTATCCTCGATGCAGCGACCTGAGGGTCCTTCGCGTTACCAACATCATCATCCGACATCAACAGCAGAGACAGTCACAACCAGTGGACCAGTTGCACCAGCATTTGCGGTCGAGTTGGATTCAACGCCGATAACTGCAGGTTCCTCAGCTACCGCGACTGCAACACGCAACAATACACAGACTAACGTCGTCCACCCTTCGCAACCTGCTGCCATGTACCAGGTATATCCTGGTCCTGCTTCATCCCCTTCCCCTTATCCACCTTTCTCGCCTCCTCCTCTGGCAAGTTCTCCCACTCAGTTTGACCCTCGCAACGGCTCGTCAGGCGTTCTTGGGCAGCAGAGACCTCCTCTCCACATGCAGCAGCAAGTCTCGTCTCCTGTAACAATGGGGGAGGCTGACAGTGTCGCACTGGCCCAGGCGAGAATGAGAGCGCAAACAGCAAGCCTGCCAGCTGCGAGACCAAACCCAAGTCCACTCCCGTCATCGCACTCGGAGCCCAGACTCCAGCCGCATCACCAGACAGACGTACCTTACCCGATACATCACAGCCCGGGCACGGTTGCGATGCCGCTGCACCATGATTACTCGTATCCTTATCCTAGGTAAAAAGGAGTAAGAGGAGTGGGGTGGGAGCTTGTTCCACGACCAAGTTGCGGCATATAGAAGGAGGCCGTACTGGCGCCCTTTGGTGCTTCTTGTTCTCTTCAGCATTAAGAAGGAAAATATATTTATGTGACCAGAACTAAACACAAAACACCATTTCTTTTCCCCCTTCCGAGCCGCTTCAAACCACGAGCCAGACACGAACATAAACACAAACACAGGCCATTGTCCATTGTCTCGCTCGTACAGAACAACTCCTGTGCTCGCCCTCGATGTAGGGTGTATTTGCCATTTTTCTTTGAAAAAGGAAACGGAAATGGAAATGCAACACCAAGTTCGCTCGCTGACTCGCTAGCTAGCTAGCTAGCTAGCCAGCTACCATGCCCATGCCCATGATCAGATCCATGCGCCTATATCCATGACCATCTTCATCCTTTATCTTCCTTTCCCCCTTTTTTCCCCCTTTTCCCTGCCGAATAGCTACTGTCTGTGTGTGTGTGTTCCCTTTCCCTTGCTTGCCTATACTCCTCCGGGCGCCGATTCACATTGTTTCCTCTGGGGGGAAAGCTTCGATTTTCTTGGGTGAGCCATTCCTTTGATTCGCAGTTGCGTAACAGTATCAAATTCCATGTAAAGAGATAGAAACACATCGGTTAGATGGACAAATGCGGGGATAGACAGAGAGGTGTAAATGGACGGGTATCCGGGTGGAGGGAGCGAGGAATGGATGGATGGATGGATAGGCTTGAGAGTGATATATATACCACTAAATACATACACACACACACACACACCCAGTATGGTACATACCTTGGTATATGATGCATAGATCCAATGCCGGGAGGGTATAGTAATATGTCTGCAAGTATGACAGGATATATGATAAAGAGTCGTTCTGGAATGTCAGAGCGTCCTCACAGCGCCGCGTGCTGCCACTCCTCATCGCCCAACTTCTCGCTCACGCCCAGCTCGGTCTGGCTGCTCATGGCGCTGGAGTTGGTGCTCTGGCGGCGCAGCAGCTCTTCGAGCCGGACGGTCTCCCCACGGTGCATGGCCTTGATGATCTCCTGCTTCTTGCGCTTGCTGCAGCGGATGCGGGCCTCGTAGTGCGTGGCGCGCTTGGACTCGTCGCACCAGCCGCCGGTCCAAAAGCGGTCGCCCGTGCAGGACATGCCGAAGATGTCGATTGTCAGGACCAACAAGACCAGCGCCGTGGTGGTGCCGATCAGGCTGATGGATGAGAGGTGCTTGGCTAGGGGGAGCAGTAAGATCGCAATGGCGATGCACGACCGGATCACCAAGCGCGGGACTTTCCTCAGCCGCGGGTTCTCCAGCGTCTTATGCACGTGGCAGTACGAGAGCAGCGTCATGGACAGCAGCGCGGCCGCGATGCCCCCGCAGTAGTACCAGCGCAGACCGGAGTCAATTTCCGCGACCGATCTGGGCTGGTACGCCTCGCCCAAGTCCTCGACATTGGCATTGTCGCAGTCGTGCGCGAGGACCAGTTTCGACAGTGTCGCAGCCCCCAGGACGTACGAGAGCACGAAGGGCAGGTGGCACGTGATCCAAACGGTGCTGGAAAGCCAGTGGCGGCGGATGGCGTGGACGTGGACGCCTTGGTGGTCGATCTCAAAGTAAAGCCATTGAAACGCGAAGGCTTGGATGAGGCCTAGGATGCCTTTGCCCAGAAATGCATTGAGGCCGACTCGTGCCCGGGACTGGTAGAGGATGGTGAGCACCGAATAGCCGAACACCAGCGACACAAAGGCGTTGGTGCGCTCGGTTCGATGCTCGATATTGATGGCCGGGTAAAATTCAAAGTACTTTCGGATAAAGCGTTCTCTGCGACTGCCCTGCGCGTGCATGTGTCGGGCAGAGGCGCGCGAAAGGAACATCCCAAACCCTTGGCCCCAGAGGTCGATGACAATCGCGATCCAGATCAAACCCAATTGGCCGGGGTAGTCGACGTGGATACTGCTGATCCAAAACACAATGGCCAAAAGGATGATGATGGACGTGTACAGGAGGGTTCCCCTCACCAGGGGCACCACGTAAGAGAGCCAGGTAAAATATAAGGCACCATAGAACCTCTCAGCGAGATAGAAGGACATCATGGGAATATATGTGTCGAACTCTCCGCCGGGATGCCTTTCCTCAAACGCGTACGAGATGTTGGTGGTGTAGGCGAAGAGGAGGATCAGGTAGAGCATGACAGAAAGCTTCTGGACGATGTCGTCTCGCTCGAACCTAAACGACCGTTAGTTTGTAAAACCAAACAATCATCCAGTTCTCATGGGTGGGCCCCGACTGACCAGTTCGAGACGAGGGTTAAATCATTCCAGATCTTGAAGGCCATAGTGAAGTTGATAGCATACACCAAGAACGACTTCCCCGTAGGATCCTCAGAGGCCTTGTCCCCAATGATGCCAATAATGCCGACGTAAAGCAAGTCGGCGAACAGTTCGAAGGTGCCGACCTCACCGCTGCGCGCAGACCGCCACAACAGTCCCTTGTGGAAGTACTGGCGGATGACGGGCCGTTTGAAGAATTTCGTACCTTCGACAACGCGGCTCTGATGTTTGTCGAGTAAAATTTGCTCTGAGTTGGCTGTTGTTGTTGAATGTGACGGTGTCGATGAGCCACTGTGGTCGTCCTTGGTACGGATGCGCGCTGTGTAGCCGAACTTGCTGAAGTTGGCGTCAAGGGCCACCTACTCTATGGATTAGCAACAGGTCCGTCCACCACTTTGACGACAGTTTCACACACTCCGTGATGGGTCAATTGATTGAGTTCGTTGGACAGATGATCCAGGTCGTCTCTGACCTTCTCGAACTCGTAGAAGATGTCGCCATGTCTCTCCCGCAGCGTGTCGCGTTGAGCCGAGTGATGGGCGTGCAGCTCGCGTACGACGGCGAGATGTTCTGGGGTGCCGGAGATCACGACATCGAATTCGTCGGGGCCATGCTGCTGGCTCAGCTCTTTGTGCAGTTTGGCGTGCTCTTCGGGTGTGTGAGCAATGTGGATTTTCCGGCCATCAGGATGAATGAAATGGCGTAGCTTCTCTTTGGCATGGTCGATATGCGGGTGCTGATGCTGATGCTGATGCTGCTGTTGTTCAGGCGGGGGACTCTGGATGCCTGATGGACTCTGTGCCCCTGGGGACATCGCGGTAGGCGAGGTGATTGCTGTTGACTTCTCACCCAGACTGTCGACGGGGTCCTCGTCCAGGAGGCCCATTGTGTCGTTTCCCTGGCCGATCGAGGGGAGGTGGAGGAGGGAGAAGAGGGCGCGTGCCCTTTGGTGCACTCGTCTCAATTCATACTATTTCGAGTTGCCACAGCCAAGTCTCATCCCTTCTTGGCCATGCACCTTTTGCTATGATGAGCTCAGCGAATATAGGGAAGAGACGTTGTTTGTCAGCTGCATTAGCTGAATCGGTCCATCTGGAGTAACGGATTAAGTGTGAAACTGCGTTTGCCACGGCGAAATTGGAGGGTCCAAGTGTCACCAAGCACACAAATAGCCCAGTTAAGCTGCGGTCCACCGCCCGGAAAAACCTGGGCTCCGAACCCTAAATCTAGCTTGTCTGTCCCGCAAAGTGCCCAGCTTACAGCAGGGGGGCGCCCATTATCATTAGAACTGACGATTGCGATTGGGAGCCACTGGCAACCACTGGGAGCCCCTCGTCTCCTACTAGTAGTGACTACGAGTCATCTTCAGTTACTACTGGTTGCCCATAATAGGCGCGTGCGACCACTCTGCCACCTCCAGCCCTCCACTTAGTTCCCTATCAATGGGCTCATTTCTAAATTCTGACAACTACGAGTACCAATTACATATTCACGTTCACATCACCTCTCTCACTCTACGACTGGCCCGATCTGGTGATGATGATATGACCAGACCTAATGCCAGTTACTCGAGAACATATCTCACACGAGAGAACTACCGCGGCCCAACACTGCTTCGATCTATCCGAGGGGCAGAGTCTCATGAACAATCTCTTAGTCCAAACATGAAGACGGACTCCCTGGAAGATGAGAGACTCATTTACGCGCCACCCGATTCCAGCTCAGATGAGGACGACGACTCACGCCGCAAGCCGGCGCAGAGCTCACCCAGAGTGCGCAAAGGCAAGACTCTGAAACCCTCCAGTCCTCCCACCAAACGTACGGCGAGCACAGCTGCCTCAACCAGACCGAAGCGGCGGAAGCTCAAAGACGAACCTGCGCTTGAGCCGCTGAAGACCCTTGAAGATTCGACCCTCGACGACCCATTCCCCGGCTGGACCTCGTCGGGTTCGCAGAAGAGAAAGCCCTCTAAGAACTATGCGAACCGCAAGTTTTTCCAGAAGCTAGAGCCCATCGAGAGCGTCGCACAGGCGGAGCCAAAAGGTACTGGTTTTGTATCTTATGCTGAAGTGGAAGGGCGTGAAGAGAAGGCATCGAAAACCACATTCATACACGTTGCTGAAGTGCCGGTGCTGGACGGGGTCAAGGGAAAGATCAAGCAACGACAGAAAATCGACGTCCCTAGTCTTCCAGCTGAAATATCGGATCATCACAAAGCGGATATTCACATCCCAGAAATGCCCGACTTTTCATCGTCCGGCGGCACTGACAACCTTGTTTCTTTTGACGTGGACTCGCCCCGCGCTGCAGGCCGTGCAAGGTCGGGGTCGACGTCCTCTCTCTCTTCTGTGGATGACATGTTTCTGCTCGTGCACGATGACGAGTTCAAGTTGGAGCCTGAACCAAGAACAGTTGGAGTACGATGTCCCGTTTGTCAAAAACCCGTGCGAGACACGATCTCGGTGTTTGTTCCGGACAATCTCCGCACTATGCCTTTCCAACAACAACAAAAGTTTTGTTCTCAGCATCGACTTGCGGAAGCACGAGGGCAATGGGAAGAAAGAGGCTATCCCAAGTTGGATTGGGAGAAGTTGGAAAGCTTCCGGATACCGAAGAAAACGCAGGAGCTGGAGCGGGTGATAAACCGACAGAGATACAGTTACTACCTGGATGAGCTGGACGCGAAAATCAAGGCGGCCAAGGGCAACCGCAGGACTATTCGGCATTATCTCAATGAAGGCTTGATTGATGTTGCTAAGCCGGGTTACTATGGTCCCAAAGGAGCCCGAATCATGGTCCACGCAATTACCGAGTCACTCTCAAAGTTTCTCAACAAGGCATTACAGTCGGACCCAGCGCTGCGAACAGCGGGCGTGGGCGCATATGTGAGCGCTGTGTTGGTACCCGAGTTGACCTTGCAGCTCGTCATGGAAGACATGAAATTGCCAACAGCCAAGGAAGGGAGGAGGGTGCTGGATGAGAGTACCGATATTGGAGTCCTATTGAACCCAGACGACGACCATGTGGAACGAAGACATGATGGAGAGGATGAGTGAGGATGGCTCGAGATGTTGAGGAATAATGGCTTTGAACGAGTCCATCATAAGACCTGCAGAGCCTGGGTTGTGAGGCGGAAAGTGTAATGACGATTTTTGCGGCGACATCAGGTTCTTGCCGCCGACATGTACAGTGAGATTGAAGGCTGCCTAGTTAGCGGTGCCATTGCTATCCAGCATGTTCTGCATGTGGTTGCATGCGACATTTCTTGTATGCATCTTGATGTTCACCCTGTCATCGCTTTGTCATCAGCACCGCCAGAGCCACCTGGGTGCCACCAAAGCCGGCGATGCACATCGGGTTTCCCCCAAGCAGCGCCACAAAAGCCCATACATATCGTGACCTGCCAACTCGATACATGATCATCCCCGAGGCGTTCTCGAGAAGTCGTAATACACGGTGCTCCACCACTGTACCTACGGAGTAGCACAGCCATGCATGCTACAGCACATCACATCCCTGCATAGGCCCGTATGTTTATGTGTACCTCGCCCGAACAGGGAAACGGGGCCACTGCGCACACGCCGTACTGATTATTCATACCACGGTTCCTGACCTTACGTACCTACCTGTTAACCTACCACGCCTACCTACCATCGAGTAACTACGAGGTGCCTCCGTACATAATACACACTTCCACCGTACTGAGCCATTGGAGTTTTCTTTTCATCCATCAAAAAGTTGCTTGTCTTTTCTTTCTTTCCGCCGCCCATCCCCTTCGCGCCCATTGAACCCGACACGACAAGATTGAGATTGACACTGGCCATTTTGAATAAAGATTTCAGACGGGTTCTTTGGCCTATCTTTTGTTTTGCCTGGCGTTGATTGAAGTTGGGGGCTTTATCTCCCGCCCTCTGTCCGTCCGTCTGTTTGTCTGTCTGTCGCCTGTTGTAAAACACCACAACCCGGGAGCGGTGGAAGGGAATGTTTTGAGAAATCATTGCCATTGATCACTACCTAATACCGTTGCCGTTACCGTTACGGCATACCCGATACCCAGGTATTCCCACAATCAATTCATCGACTTGAAAGTCGGATCCTGATTCTCCGGAATACTCATTATTGGAAGGCAAAGGAAGGAAGAAAGAGGAGAAGGATCGGAGAAGAAAAGGGCCGCGACAAGAGAAAACAGGAGGGAGAGCTGAAGAGAGGGTGATTTCGCCAAAAGAAGTGGGAGTGGAGGAGAGATTTCGTTGATGCTGTTGACCAGCCTGGTGTTTTGTCAAGCGAAACAATTACGCTGGGATTAAAGGAGGCCAGAGAACCAGTCGTCGATTGATCGACGAGCGAGCCAGCCGTATACCTCAACCAATTCCGGCGCTGTCGTGGCGGTGTATCGCTGCCTTTCAGACATCCGCAGTCTTGTCTCTTGAAGGCCAGCTGGTTCCGAAACAGCATCAGCGTCCATGACTGGTCCGAATCACGCACCGCTACAGCAACACGCACAGCCCACCACGGAGGAACAGCAGTCCAAGGCTCCCACACCTCCCCTCTCTCCCACCTTCCGCCCCTGTCTCACCGTCCCCGACCACTTCCCCGCGACGACCGCCTACGAAATGTCCACCACCGCCACGAGGCAGACGTTCAACTCGAACTCGCTCGCAGCTCGCAGGCGCCGGGGCGGCTCTCTGAGCGCCCCCTTCGCCGGTCGTTTGGGCGGCAACCTAGAATTCACCCTCGACCGCTCCGACCCCCAGAACGAGGAGTTGCTAAAAAAAGTGCCTGATGCCGCACCCAATTTGACCTTGAAGGAAAGTTTCGATCTTCGAGGGTTTCGGGAGGTGGAGCTGTGGAAGGCCTCCATGGTCGAGTTTGTCGGTGAGCCATTCCCTCTGGTGGTTGCTGGCGAGATGTGTGGGTCATTGAATCGGGAGACGTGCGCAGGGTGGAACATGTTGTCTAGTAATCGAATGATGCTGACGATAACTTGTCTTTAGGCACCATGATCTTCGTCTGGGCCTCAGCTTGGAACAGTCTCTCCCCAAACACCCCTCCGCCGCTACCGTCAGAGACATCCGGTCCCTTCAGCCGTTCGTATTTCCTGGGCCCCCTGATCGCAGCGCCAATCAACATAATCCTCCTCGCGCTACTGATCTTCTCCTTCGGTGCCGTGTCCGGAGGCCATATGAATCCATTAATCACCATTGGGACTTTTTTCGCGAGGTTAACCACTTTTCCCCGTTTGGTGTTGTACCTGGTGGCGCAGATCTCAGCCAGTGCTCTTGCGGGCCTGCTGTTGAGGGCGGCAGCGAATACCAGAGAATTCAAGGTTGGAGGGTGCTATCTCTTCGAAGGCATGGGAACTCCTGTCTCGAGCGCATTCACCATTGAAGTCATCAGCGACCTGCTCTTGCTCATCCTCGCGTTCGGGGTCGGTCTGGATCCCCGCCAGCGCGAGATCTTTGGCCCTGCCCTCGGACCGATCTTTGTCGGCTTGGCCGTGGGCAGTCTGGCGTTATGCACAGCATTCAGTCTGCCGGCGTACGGTGGTGCGAGCCTGAACCCGGCAAGGTGTTTCGGTGTCTACGTGGGCAGCCATTTTCCCGGCTGGCACTGGGTGCACTGGGTGGCACCTCTGGTGGCCAGTGTTTTCCATGGCATCATGTATTTCATCGTTCCGCCTGGCGAGCCGAACAGGGCGCACGCACACAAGATCGGCAGAACCACCCACAAAACTGAGCCGCAGGCACAAGAGGATGGAAAGGAGAGCGTGTAGGAAAAAACTTGTCTCTTCGGAAGGGCTTCGTTCTGGGGATTTCGCACCATCTTGAGGATTAAATAAATTATAGTTAATAATGGCAAAACCGGGTCATCAATCGGCGACTGACCACCGCCACCACCATTGGTGAGAAAGTGTGTGGTTTGTGTATGTGTGTCAAGCACCCATCATGACTCTCCTCTTGGGCGCTTTTTTCTTCCCGCCCCCCTTGACATATTGGATTGCCTTGTGGCTGCGTTCCTCGAACCCGGCGCTTTCGCCCCTGTGACCCTCCACCCAACAGTTCGTGCAGTAGAGGTCCCCGTCGCAGCCGATGCACTGCAGCGTGGCATCGTCGTTGCAGATGATGCACCAGGTGTCGATCTCCTCGTCAGTGAAGCCGATCTTGGGCTTTGGCGCGGACGAGGTTGCCTTGGTGGATTTTATGCCCGTCGGGACTGCCGGGAGGGATAGGCCGGCAAAGCGAGAGGCGAGGTCGTCGTCGTCGTCTTCATTTGACGGCTTGGTTGGGGCTGAGGGTTCTGGCAGTTTCGAAGGGGTGGTGGGGAGGTCAAAAGAAGACGCGTCCCGCTCAGATCTAGGATTCGCATGCTCTATATCTCTCGGGGAGGTATTCTCTTCAGCGTCCTCCTCTGGGAGACTCGTGTTTTGGTCCTGTGTCTCTGCAGATTCAAGCCTGGCCTCGTCTAGGATCCTTGCCAACAGTTCATCTGCCTCCCGGTCCAAAGTGTCTTTCGACTTGTTGTTGCCTACCGCGGTGACTGGGCTCTCTTCTGTTTCGGGCCCGGGTTGAAACACCGAAACATCAATCGGCGGGAGCTTTGTAGATATGTTGTCCTCTGCTTCTGTTGTGCCTTCAGCTTGGTCTGCGCCTAATCCTTCGCTTTTTGTGTGTGACGCATCTGCCAGCGCTGACTTTGCAGTCCGCAGCAGATCTGCGACCTGTTCCTCTTCACTCTGTCCGACTTCCCACGCATCTGAAGGCCCTAAATCTGCCAGGAGTTCCTCCACTGTTTTCTCGTCCTCAGACTTTGGGGTCGAAGTAGCGGGGTCTTGGAGAGCCGAAGAAGGACTGCCTCCGAGAGATTTCCATCTTGTCAAAAGGTCTGAGTGGAGGGCACGAGCCGGGGTAGGATCAAGCGAAACAGGAAGCGCTCTCCCGAGAGGTGTCTGAAAACTAAAAGGCATCAGCTCAATGTCCAAGGGTTGAGAAGAGTCATTCATTTACTTTGTCTGCTCAAAAGACACCGTCGACGTTTTCAGTGCATTTAGCCGCGCGAGAAGATCTCTGTCTGCATTTGACTTTGACTCATCAGACATCACGGGCATACAATGCTCATCTTGGTAGCAACCATCAAGCCACAAGACGATCAGGAGTCCTGGTCACAAGTGTGGACAATCACGTTTTGCGCCAATGGTCAGTACCGCATGACGTAGTCGAGTTCCCCGTTTCACAGCACGGTTCGCAACGCTCTCAAAGGCTGCCTAAGAGCGCCATAGCACTCTGAAACGCCTCAAGAACCTTTGTGTCTGAAGAAAAGGTGAGCGAAGTACTGTGCAACAAGTCCTTGTTACTCACGGTGGGCTTGTTTCTCGGCTAATAACTTCTCCGAATTTTGAGCAAGAGCGATCCGTGTGCGAAGTCTGCATGGATGTCAGATTGCTTGCCACCAGTAACAGAGCGTTTACATACCTCTTGATGGCCCTCTCAGATTCATGTTCGTTTGATACTTGCATATAGAGCGAGAATTGCTGCAACTAATTAGCCTCCTTTTGCCTGCTCGTGAAGATAGCTACCTACCGCGGAGCGGGCATTGAACTCTTCCATAATCTCCCTCTCAGCTGCAAGGCAAGGCTGAATCTCCCTATTATACCGCGCTTCAAGTTCGTTCCAATCGATTGCATCCAAGTCTATAGAGATGTCTCTCTCGTTCATCGCTCGCTCGAACTCTCGGAATTCGAGCTCTAGTTGCTGTTGATAGTCGTAGATCTCTTTGACAAAACCATTGCGTTGGGGTAACGGAGCAGGAACTGCAACAATCTCTCTACCGGTTGGCTGAAACGAGGTGTTCTCACTGGTTTGAGGCGGGCCTTGATGCTCGAAAGTCTTGGTCCAAGCATGGGATGCTTCAGCCTCGGGCATTGTTGGGAGAGTTGCAGTTCTCTGGATCCTTGTACTTGTAGGACTCGACTTCGCAATTTCAGGTGGCTGATAGATCTCCTCGTTTGTACGTTTTCGAGCCCGACTGCCTTGTCTGGACTTGGATCTGTCCGGTAGTGGTGAGGAATGGATTACAGTTGTCGCGTCTGTATTCAATTGAGGAGGAGGTGTTTGCTTCCCCTCGTTCGCAGTCGGAAAAGTTATAATATCAGCATCAATGCTATTCGGTGCGTCCATCTTGGCGAGACTGCTGGTAGACTTTGAGAGATGAAAATTCGACGCTTGAAGGACCTCACAGCCTTCTCGCCTGGACCATCTTCGGTTAAACATCGGCACAACGCGTGCACAGACGCTTAACCGCTTTTACATTAGCGTATTTCACCAAATCACGTGCACTGTCTTGTCTTCCACATCTACGTCATGTCGCAGCCCAGACGGTCTAGGCCTAGCCTAAGCCTCAGATCGCTTCGCGACAGGTAAGTCGTGCCTATTCCAGTTCCCGTGCCTCTCTTTGACGATTTGATGTCGCCCTGGTGACAATGCCAGCGCCGTTGCTATAATCGTGCTCGATGCACACTGCACACAAGACAGGCCTCATTCTAACATCATGGTTACAGATTTCTTGCCAGTGAAACCGCGCCACCGCCGAAATCGCTGGATGCGGAGGTTAAAGACGACGAGACCACTGAACATGAGATCGAGATCCCCCTGACTTCTACTGGCTCTTCTACCGACTCTACGTACATCAACGTAGAAACCGTCAAGATGGATTGTCCAGTCTGTCACAAACACCTGGCCGAAAACACGAGCGTCAACTGCGCAAATTGTGTGAACAACCTGCTCTACAATTGTCGCTTCGACCTCGCGCGAGTTCTGCTCGAGAAAGAGTCCCTTGGAAAGAAGGTGGAAGCTATCGTTGGTCCTGAGCCTGAACAACCCCTCGATGAAGAAACTGCCAGATTGAGAAAGGCCTGGCAGAGACAGCAGGAAAGAATTGAAGAACAGCGGGCCAAGGAACAAGAAGAAGATATGCAACGCGAACTCGTTGTCAGGCAGAAGGAATTACAAGAAAAGAAAGAGCATGCACAGGCTCTGAAGAAGAACCTAGAGGAGCGGAGAGCCAACCTCGCTGCAGCGAAACAAGCCCAGGCTAGGAACTACAAGAAGAGAATGGAGGAGCTCAAAGAAAATGGTGAGAAGCTGAAGGCACAATACGACGCGCTTCATGAGAAGACAGTCGATACTCGTGCCATTCTTTGTCGAGAAGCTGCCGGTCTGTTGAGGCTCCATCACTCGAGGAAGAAGATCAAAAACGGTACTATCAAGGATCGCCACTCTATTGCTGGTCTCTTATTGCCAGATTTGAAGGAGATCAATAGTAAGACCACCGACACGCGTCCCCCAGTTCCCCAACTAACTGATCATACAGACATGCGATGCACTGAACTCACCGCTGCCCTGGCTAACGTCACTCGGCTCATCTTCCTCTGCTCTTTTTACCTGGGTATCCGACTCCCTGCTGAAATCACCCTGCCTCACCGGGATTACCCACTTGCAACCATCAACCCCCCGCTTACCTCGTACCTTGGACAACGCATCACCTTCCCTGGCAGTGGATCGAGTCTTTCTGCACCCGGCAGTCCTACCGCTTCCAGAATGGATCTCAGCTCGTCTCCCAAGCCCCGTCCACTGTACATTGGCTCTGACGATCACAACGAATCTGTCGCTCAGTTTGCCAAGAAGGAACCCCTTGCGTTCAGCTACTTCATTGAAGGCGTCTCTCTCCTGGCTTGGGATGTTGCGTGGCTTTCTCGCACTCAAGGTTTCGTTGCAGGCACCGAAACGTGGGAGGATGCCTGTGACATTGGTCGCAATTTGTTCCAGATGATTTTAGCCCCTGCGCAATCCACTGCAGTGACCCGAGTCCTCACCCAACGCAACGCTCGCAATCGTCACCACAGATCTCAGAGCACGTCGTCGCCAGTCATTGATGATAAGGCCAACGCGTTCCCAGCACGTCTTGGCTCGAATTCGCACAACTCTGCCCACACTTTCCTTGGCTCTGCCGCTGCAGCCGGAGATAATCCGTCCCGCCACTGGCACCTAAACCGATATTCTAAGATCTCTGACCCTTTGAAGAAGCATCTGGTGGCCGAGATGAACAATGCCGAATGGGAACTGCTAGATCAGCAGGAATGGAATGATGGGGGAGAGAAGATGGACGAAGCCGTCTTCATCAAGACGAGACCAATGGACGGGAAGGAGTACGATGATGCGAGAAGCATCATGACACCTGGTGGAGAGGAGGAGGGGGTCCGGGGTAAGGGCAAGAGTGGGTGGACAAAACTCAAGAACCGAGAAAAGGAGTAGGAAGGGCGGCGTCACGCACACGAATCACGAACCAACAATGACGGGCATCTGCATGGAGCTGGGGGGGCATACTTGGCCCAGCAAGAGGCTGGGAAATTGGCGTTGGAGGCTGTTTGTGGGTTGATAGAGAACGAGCGCAATATGCGCCTGCAGTGCTAGCCGTCGTCAGCACGATGAGCATGAATGATACCCCAATGTCAAATGACCATGATGACCATCGCTCTCAGTGCCATGTCAAGACTGGGAGTTCCCCGCCTGAAATAGTCCATGGGATCGACTCTTTATTCGCATCAGGCCAGCGCCGAGTGTCCAGACTTCAGGCACAAGACTGGAATGGAATGTGAGCGGCACTGATCACTGAGCACAGACAGATTGAGTCCACGCGGCTCTGTGGAATGCGACGAGAAATCGAGTCTTGGAGCAATCAAACCGTATATACAAGTATTCCAGCCGGACGTGCTTGGGAGGTCCTTGGGAGGTCGTGTGGTCTGGATGTTTCCGTCTTGACTTGTCCTTGGCCTTTGTCCCGTTGTTTCGTTTCCGGCGGCGCCATGATCGCCGTCCAATGGCCTTTAAGCCCTTTTGGTCAATCGCGTTCGGATTTGTTCCTTGTCTGGCCCCTTGAATATGTGGTTGGTGGGTCACTTTTACTCCATGGGGTCTTGGACTTTCTTGGTTTGGGTTGCGCTGCCTCACCTTTTCCCTTTTTTTCCCTTTTCTTCACCCCCTGCCACTCACATACTCCTGTAGGTATTCCAAGCTCCAGAGTCACTTGGAGTGCTTCCACACACACACTCTCTCTCTCATCATTCATGCACACAGCGTCCGTCACCCTGACCAACGCCAACCCTGTGATTTGTGCTCGCTATCGCCAAGAGCTTGACCAGCCCTCGCATTTCACAACCCCAGTGGACGCAAGCAAAGATGTCTCTGCGTCTCGCTGCAAACAGTAAGTGGATCACAAGGTGAGGGCACCGTTTGCACGTCACTCTAGTATGAAGAAGTACTGCCATTTCAAAGAAACTGTCCTTTTTTTTTCTTTTGTACCTCGTACGCTTTCAATAAAGAAAGTTAACCTCTCCCCCCTTTTTTGATCTCCCTTCTCCCTATTCCCGTGCTTCAAAGGTGACACGACAGCAACGTTTCGGAAGCTTGTGCGCGACAGAAAAAGACTATCAACCATATTGAAACAAGGCCCACATTTTTCCAAGCACCCGCCGCGCAAGACACGGTACTCAGTATATCTTAAGAGAAGCCGGCGAGTCCCCTATCTTTTTGTGAAGAAGTAAAAAAAAACAAAGCGGTGTCGAAGATGAAGTGCGGTGGTAGGGTCGGTACCCTGCTCGTCGCGGCTGCGAGCGTGGCTCTCGCTCAAAACAATAATTGCTATGAGGAAAAGGGTAATTGGTACTGCGATCCGGTTCAGGCCATCTCATACTCGAATTTCGGCACCGCGGGCCAGTACCAGAGGGTGTCGAACATGGGAGCGAATGGGGCGTGTGATTTCGCAGCACAGAGCTATCAAGGGGGGATGGCGCCCATGGACGGAGAGGTAAGGCACAATCTAAATTATTCTGATTGAGAGGTGCGATTTCAACTTACATCCGGTTACTTGGTAGATATCATGGCACTTCCGTGGGCCGATTCATTTGAAACAATTCGCATTCTACACTCCTGGCTCCGACAACACAAAGCGATCGCTGGAACCCAACCCTCAACAACGGTCACACTTGCACAGACATCTACATAATCAAAAGGGTCATGGGGCCAATGAATTCGGTGGTGCAGGGCATGTGGAGGACAAGCGTGGTGTCGGAGACTGGATCACGGCCACTATCAATGGAGACGTCGTGTCATGGAAGAATCAGTACGCAGGGGGCGGCGCCGGAGCAGCAGCTGCAACACCTGCACCTGGATCAGGAAGTCCTGCACACCCTCCCGCTCCTCCCAAAGCAAGTATGAATGCAGGCTCGGGCCAGTGGGGACGGCAGGCCTATTATGCTGCGGAACAAGGCATTGCGGATGGACTTGTCTTCTTGAACCACCACGGCGGACAGGGTTCAGGTGTATTCGACACGTGAGTTCTCGCACAACCTCTATGCGGAGTCTCACCTTGCTGATAACTTGATAGCGTTTGGGGATTGTCGCTATCCTATGCCTCAGCAGACAACAGTGCGGGTGTTTCGTCTCCAGTCCCACTGGCAGACGTTTTGGTCCCAGATAACAGCGAATACGTCATCATGACCGACCGTCCATGCTCGGATGGCTCCTGTGGGACAGTCCGGGATGGAACCGTTGCCTACCGTAAGTTCGGTCCGCCCATTCTTGTTCAGGGGCCTTCATCTAACAAGGTTGACAGATGGCTTCGATGGTCCTTCCAAGCTCTTTCTGCTTGAATTCAGTATGCCCCTGTCCGGCAACACTGGGTTCAATGGCGACATGCCCGCAGCATGGATCTTGAACGCTCAAATTCCTCGCACAATTCAGTACGGAAGTTGCTCCTGCTGGAGTTCCGGCTGCGGCGAGTTCGATGTCTTTGAGGTTCTGGACCCCGGCAATCAGAAGTGCAAGTCTACCTGGCACGGGGTTAAAGCCAAAGGCGACTCGAACTGGTTCCAGCGGCCCATCAACGGATTCACAAAGGCCGCAGTAGTGTTCGACGGGAGTGCAGGCACTGCACATATCGTGGTTTTACCCGACGGTACAAACTTTACCGAGAGCATCTCGGCGGACATTGTGGCCGGGTTCGTCAACTCGGTTCGAGATCCAAGGTTGAACATTCACGTCGTTTTGGACAGTTGAAATTATTGACAGCTTTGGGAGAATGGGTTACGCCAACGCCCCCGAGAGCATTTCATTCATGTGAGCGAGCGAGTATGAGTCAATTTCTTCTTTCTTTCGGCCTTTTTAATTTCAAGTGCCTGTTGTCTCTTTCCGCAGGCGAGTGAGAGGGATAGAAACGCTCTAGTGGTCAAGGTAGCACTGGCATTGGAAAGTGTAGACCCAGGGAGCAGAGAGCGCAGCAGTGTATATTAGGTACCAACAGAATGTATTCCTAAATTTTAAAAGAAGAGTCGGGCTCATGTTGGTGGTATGGACCAGAGGAAGAGGAGGTGGAGGATCGATGAATTAGTAATTTGGCCAGAGTGCACTTACGGTCCTCTGCTCCTCTGAATACGGCGGAGCATTAATCCTGAAAGTGCTACTCCGCACTCCACGCCGCTACCCGCGCAACCGTGTTCGTTCACCTGTCACCCCATCGTGTCGTTTACATCCGTCAATGTCAGGAACCCGAATGCTTTGGTGATAGAGAGAATGATTCCAAGCAGAATCGCGTTGACGAAACCAAAGCACGTGTCAAACGAAGCTGGCGGCTGACGTTGTCTGTCCCAGTCATTCCACAATCTCTCAAACAGGGTTCCAAGTCAAGTCGAGTCATTGCAATAGTGCTCTTTGATCTGCTTCGAACTTACAACCCGGCTAGGGATACGCGTCAAGGCTGACTAGACCTATCTTGACAAATGGCTGTACGCACTGACATTTTACCCCTGGACGCAACACCGAGCACCTTTGCTGATTCTACGGCCTGATCTCGGAAAGACCAGCTGCAATCCTCTCTTCTCCCACAGTCACAATCATCTGATAGATGGCCTTGCTCATCTTACGGTCTCTTCTCCGTGCCGGACCGGTCAGCCGTCGCCTCTTTACGGACGATGTAAGCTGGATGTGGCTATTATGTGCGACCGACGGCACCAGGACCAAGGGATAGACGTTCCGGTGGAATGTCGACCTCTGCCCAGACAGACATGGCGATCTGCATGCATGCCTCCCTCTACCCTCTTCTCCACGTGGGGCCAGTTCTTCCCCCACACAATACTCAATTTACTGTTTGAGGATGAGGTGGAAGTCGACCGCTGGGCCAGCTTTCTGGTGTAAGAGCTGGACACCCAGGTCCTGAGACGATAGCCAGTGTGAGTACTGGAATCAATCGCGAGGCCATGTCATGTTCATCGACAACAATAGCTTGGGGACTTTGGCATGCCAGAATTTACAGGGCACAATAACATCCATGCTGTCCAGTCCACAAGGCCAAGATCGGTAGAACATCCGTCTCCAATATCAGCTCGGCGTAGCAACGGCCGAAGGACAGTGTCCCGTCGGAGCATCTGGCCACTGAGTTCCACAAAGCCTTCCAACCCCGCAAACTTCTATGGCCCGGATGGGGGATCCTGGAGATCATCTACAAGGATAGACATCGAGTCCAGGTTCTGATTCGACAACATGACAAGCAAGCCAAGCAATTCAAGCCAATTTCTGGATACGAGATGCAACGGCGGAATTCGTCCTCAAGCAAACAGCCAACAAGGTGGAACGTCATTGCATACCCTGGACTCGCTGGTCCACCATCATACATATCATCATATGTTCGAACTGTTCTCCGAGTCTAAGAAGCGATGGAGAAGATTGTTGCCACTCCTTGTCATCTTCTTCGCTTTCCTTCCCCGATTCCTCATTCCTTAAATTGTCTCTTTGGGAGCTCTGTTCGTTCTCTCACCATTGCAGGGGAGATATCTGAAGCGAAAGCACGCGAACAGATCCCGACTTTGCAGATCGTGAACTGTGGACCAACATCATGGCAGATAACATCGACAACAAGGCCATCTCGGCGCATAATGAAATCGAGAGCCTAAACCTGCCCCCTACTCCACACAAATTCAGATTTTCAGAAAAGTCCAAGCATCAGGATGGTGATGTCGCCTTGAAGCTGTTCACCGATGCAGACGATCTACATATCCCGATTGACGAGGCGGAAGAAAAGAAACTCATTCGAAAGATCGACTTCTTGATCCTTCCGCTGATCGCTGTCAACTATGCGTTCTTCTATATCGACAAGACGACCCTGTCATACGCCGCCATCTTCGGCATTCGCGACGACCTCAACCTCCACGGAACCCAGTACAGTTGGCTCAGCAGTAAGTTGAACTGGACATACTTCGACGGCTTTTGGGCTGAGGACCTTTAGGTCTTTTCTACTTTGGCTTCCTGGCGTGGGCATTTCCCACCAATTTCTTGATGCAAAGACTTCCTTTGGGCAAATACCTTGGCTTCAAGTACGTCGAGCCATATTCTTCTGAAAATGCCCTTCAGCCGGCTGACACAGGATAGTATATTCATGTGGGGATTCTTTCTCATGCTTCAGGCTGCTTGTAGCAGTTTCGCTACCCTCGGTGTCCTGAGAGCCCTTGCCGGCGCTGCTGAAGCCTGCTCGGACCCTTCTTTCATGCTCATTACCTGCATGTGGTACACCCGACGCGAGCAGCCACTGCGCATCGGACTATGGTACACGGCAAATGGTCTCGGCATCGCCCTGGGTGGCCTTCTCGGCTACGCCATCGGTCACATCAGAGGTGCGTTGGCATCCTGGAGGTACGAGTTCATCATCATCGGGACGCTATGTTGCGCTTGGGGAATTGTCATCGCCATCTTCATGCCAGACAGTCCCGTCACGGCCAAATTCTTGAATGATCGAGAGAAGAGAATTGCTGTTGAACGGCTTATGAGCAATCAAACCGGTGTGGAATGTAAAATTCTAAAGGCATGCAAAGTCCCTGTCACGCATGAGACCCTGGGCTAACATGTTTCGCGGAAAACAGCCATACCAAATCTGGGAAGCCTTCACGGACATCAAACTGTACCTGTTCTTCATGCTGGGCGTTGTTGGAAACATACCCAACGGCGGCATCTCGAATTTCGGTACTCTTATTATCAAAGGTGACTGTGTTTTGCCCACACTATTCTGGAGTGAGAACTGACAGATTCTACAGGCTTTGGGTTTTCGACCCTCGTCACCACGCTTATGCAGATCCCATATGGCTTCTTCATTATCTTGTCGATATTGACATGTACGTTCGCACTCTTTCTCCTACTAGCGCATACCGCACAGCGCACTTTGGCTGTTCGAAGCTTTCCTATGAATCCATCCGTTCTTAAACGGTCTTGCTGATAACATGGGTTCCAGGCGTCTTCTTGAACAATCGCTTCCCCAACAACAACCGCTGCAAGTTCATTTTACTATTCCTGTGCCCCAACATCGCAGGCGCCTTTGGGCTTTGCTTTGTTGACGAAAAGCACCACGTTGGGCGATACTTCTGCTATCTGCTCACTGGGCCGTACAATGCGGCGTTTGTGATGATCCTGTCTCTCCAGATTGCCAACACTGCGGGGCATACAAAGGTATGTTGTTTGAAAAGATTGGATTATTTCCTTTCAAGCGACCTTAATCTTGGGTTCTGGTGGTTTATGGACCGCTTGACTGACAGTGACAATGTAGAAAGTGGTTACCAACGCTGTTTTGTTCTTGGGATATTGTACTGGAAAGTAAGTCTTTTTTTTCCCAAGTGAAGCTCAGAATTTGAGCATATGACTGACCGTGTTTCTTCCCACCAAAACAGCATTGCCGGACCGTTCTTCTACAAGACCGATCAAGCCCCTGAATACACCTTGGGCATTTGGAGCATGATTGTCAGGTATGTACCAGCACACCCCCCCCCCCCCCCCCCAACCCTCCACATCCCTACCACATGCGCAGGATCGGCGGGAACTAATACCACAAAAATAGTCATCTCCTCGAAGTCTGTATCATCATCGTCTTTTGGGTCTTGATGAAGTACGAAAATGCACGTCGCGACAAGATTCAGGGGCACCACGAACGGGACCTCGACGCCACCGCGTTTGGCGACTTGACGGATCGGGAGAATCTGAACTTTCGGTACATCTACTGAGAGCGAGAGTGAGAGATCAGAGGTAGGCGGTCAAAGCAGGGACAAGCCATGTGACATGATGAAGCAAGAAATTGAGACTCGGGGGAAACGAATAGAGAGATATGTGGACGTTGAACATATCAAATCAATGCTCAATCGAGCCTGCGCCAACATACAGGCACGTAGGCAATTGTAAGAACCGGCTTCCCCTTTTTCCACTGAGTGACTAACTGACTGACCTCGATGTAAGTACCTGTACCTTGTAATCTGGCCACGAATGTACGGGTATTGGGTGGCCTCAACCCATGGCAGTTACTGAGTCTCGCCAGACGCGGCAAAGGCTGCCCTGCCCCCTCTCTCACCCTCTTCCCTTTCTGTCTCTATTACTCACTTCTCGGATCCGACTGTTATCTTTCTCCTTCATTACGAGATTGATCGATGACAACCAGAATTATCATGAGTCGGATCCGACGGTGTCAGGTAGAATGCCGAGGCTTTACTACCGAGGATCTTCTCCTTCCCTCTTCCCTAACGTGAGAGGCTTACGTTAACGAAGTCCTAATCCGCTTGAGCAAATCCCCGCTTCCCCAGATTCCCGCGCTTACCGGAATGACGGCAACCAGCAGCAGACGACGTTTACAGGGCCAAGTTTACGTGGAGGGGTAACCATGGTCTGCCATTGTCAGAAACTCGGTGCTGGATGGGCGGGCCGAGGTTGAAGTCGTGCGACTTCGACTCGTCCGAATTGCTGTCCGTGCATCTTCCCAATATAACGTTATACCGGTGTCCCACCCTGTCGAAGTCGGTTTCTATAAAAAAAAAAAAAAGCGAGTTGGGCAGTTGCTTTTCTGGCAGAAAGGAGTCACTCTCTGCACCATGGCAGCTATACCCAATCGTCCCTCGGACTTTGACACGGCCGCGCACACGGAGAAAGAAAGCATTCCCAATGGCGTCTCCAACGGGACGAGCGACGCCCTCACCAACGGGCAACCCACGGACAACATCCACAACATCACCACCGATGTGTTGATCGTGGGTGGCGGGTTCGGGGGCATGTACGGCCTCTACCAATTCCGCAAAATGGGACTGAAGGTCAAGCTCTTCGAGGCTGGCTCGGACTTTGGTGGTACGTGGTACTGGAACCGGTACCCGGGGGCCCGCGTCGACAGCGAGACGCCCTTCTACAGTCTCTCCATCCCCGAGGTGTACAGGAAGTGGTATTTCACCGAGCGCTTCCCGGGACACCAGGAACTCAGGCAGTACTTCAAGCACATCGACAAGACCCTGGAGCTGAGCAAGGACGCGTACTTCAACACCGTGGTCGTCGAGGCCAAGTTCGACACCGAGACTGACGAGTGGCACGTCCGCACCGACGATGGCGGCCTCGCAAAGGCCAAATACCTCGTGCTGGCCACGGGGTCGTCCTACAAGAAGCACTACCCGGACTTTAAGGATTTGGACAAATTCAAAGGCCGCCTGATCCACTCGGCCCTGTACCCGGAAGAGGGTCTCGACGTCAAGGGGAAAAAGGTCGGGGTGATCGGCTCCGGCGCGACAGGTGTACAGATCGTGCAGGAGCTCGCGCGCGAGGATTGTCAGTTGACGGCCTTCATCCGCACCCCGAACGTGGCGCTGCCGATGCACCAACGCAAACTGACCAAGGAGGAACAAGACGACGCCAAGAACTTCTACCAGGCCTACCTCCTCGCGGCGAAGCAGTGCCGGAGTGGGTTTCCGTACACGCCGGCGTCCAAGACCTTCTTCGAGGCCACGCCCGAAGAGCGGCTCGAGTACTGGGAAGACCTGTGGCAGCGGGGCGGGTTCAGCTTCCTGATCTCAAACTACCGCGAGTACGGGACCGACAAGGCCGTGAACCGCGAGATCTACCAGTTCTGGGCGAAGAAGGTGCGCGAGCGGATCAAGGACCCGTTCAAGCGGGACGTGCTGGCGCCGCTGGACCAGGGCCACTGGTTCGGCACGAAGCGGCCGTCGCTCGAGCAGGACTACTACGAGATGATCGACCGGGACAACGTGACGGTGGTGGACCTCAAGGCGACGCCCATCGTCGAGTTCACGGAGACGGGCGTCAGGACTTCGGACAAATTACACGAGTTCGACATCGTCATCCTCGCCACGGGCTACGACTCTGTCACCGGTTCGCTCAAGGACATCGGTCTGATCGGCACCGACGGCGTGCCCCTGACGGAGAAGTGGAAGGAGGGCACGTACACCCACCTCGGCCTGGCCATCAGCAAGATGCCCAACATGTTCATGGTCTATTCGCCGCAGGCCCCCACGAGCTTGTCCAACGGCCCGCCCATCATCGAGATGCAGATCGACTGGATCTGCGACGCGATTCGGAAGATGAAGGAGGAAGGGATCCGGTACGTCGACGCCAAGGAGGAGGCTGCGAGCAAATGGCGCGAGGACATCCAGAAGATGAATGCCCTGACGTTGCACCCGGAGACGAACAGTTGGTACATGTGAGTCTTTCCCTCTCTCTCTCTTTTTCCGTCCCCTGTCCCTGTTCATGTTCTCGATACACCATGTTGTGGACTACAATGGCCCACCCACGCCCAAGCCCATGCCCATGCCCGTACCCCATATCAATCGTCACTTTTGCATTTCTAGCTCTGTATTTTCCATTGTTCCACCTTCCACTTTCCATGTCCCCGTTTATTTTCTTACTAACCCGCCTCGTTCGACCAGGGGCGCCAACATCCCCGGAAAGCCACGCGAGCAACTCCTCTACCTCGCCGGAGTGGATGCGTACGACGCGGCGACGAAGGAGGCGCTCAAGACGTGGGACGGGTTTGAGGTGGTGAAGAAGTAGAGGTTCGCTTGGCTGGTGTGTGTATATAGCGGAGAAAGACAAAGCGAGAGGGAGAAGTGAGAGGAAGGGGAGAAAGAGGAAGAGGGGAAGTAGAGGGATGGGAGAGGGCCAGTAATGATTAGATAGACAGATAGAATGACAGGATGACGGAACGAGCGATGACTCGAGAGAATCATGTGCGATTGAGAGAGATATTATGCCATCTGACGGCGATGGGGGGCACCCAAGGGGTTATCAAGTTTCAAGATTCAAGATCGCCACGAGACAAGACGACATGTATGATTTTATATACATCCATTCATCCATCAATCCATCCATCCAACCCATAATGCTATCCTGCTATCCTGCTATCCCGCCGTACTACAGCCCTACCACCCTGCCATCTAGCCATCTTACCTGTCTCTGTCACGGTAGGGAAAATATCTGTTTTTCTCTTTCTTTTTTGACTTTGAATTCTCCAAGGGTTCTTCCTGTTCACCGTCCGTGTCTGGGCCGTTCAACTTATCTAGGCTCGTTGTTTGTTTCACGAATAGATTCATAGTCAGTCTGGTACGGTGCGCACGGGGCGAGCATCATCATCTTATCGATAATCCCTATTGTCCAGAAATCCCCCGAGACATATATGATCTGCTTGCTAGCGCACCAACGCTCTGTTGGACATGGATCCGTGTTGGGCTTGTTTTAGGTGGTCCCCTGTCACTCTAGTCTATGGCGGTCCAGTATTGGATCAGAATCGAAACGAGAGAGATCAGTTCCCAATCCATCCATCACGGACCAAAAATTTCGATTCAGACCGGAAAAAAAAAAAAAAATAACAAAAGCCCACAGGACAGGAATAAACCAAAAGGGGGGTTCATCATCAACCCAACGTTTTAAAACATTTAATATCCATGTTCCCCAACACCCATCTCTGCTAACAATAAAGGGGCCACCACAGGCAGGCAGGCAGGTAGCTAGAGGAGGAGATGTATTCTAAACAAAAGTGGAAAATTCCGTCAATACAACGCCAATCAGGTTGAAAATGAATGGGTTGTTCGTCGATTCGTAGCCGCGATGGGGGTGGTCGAGGCCCCATGTGGCCGGGCTGTTGGTACGTTGTGGCTTACTATCATTATCGAAGACCAACGATAGACAATCACGGGGTGCCCTTTGCGCCGTTTGGCTCCCATGTCCGTCGGCTTCGGCGTTGAAGACTTGTCGCACCACTGGCGAGAATACCGACAACGAGTTGTGAGAGCGCTCTTCGCTCTCACTCTCATGTACCAACCCAAAGCGCGAGAGGGACAAGTGAGGAAACACAAGTCCACACACACACACACACATTTCCACATCCGTGGCCGCAATCACCTCGCATGACCGTTGCGCTCGCCCCCCTCGGGTTCGTCCAGTTCGAATTCCTTCCTGAGTGCGGCGCCGACCCTGCTGATGGCTTCGACAATCTTCTCGGCCGGGGCGGCCGCGAACGTCGTGCGGCAGAATAACTGCGTGTCGCTGCCGCGCTGGGCTCTGAACCACGACCCCTTGGCAATGAGGACCGACTGCTCCGCCGCGGCGAGGAAGACCGAGTCCTCGATCTCCAACAGCGTCGCGTAGTCGACGTGGCCGCCGGACGTACATCGCGCCTTGTACAGCGGGTGTTTGGTGACGTCGATGTTGATCCAGTGGAACATGCCCGCCTTGGGGGCCACCCAGCTGCAGATCTGCGCGGGGAGGTGCCGTTCGCACGCATTCACGATAATGTCCCGGCGCCGCGTGTACTCGGCGCGGATGAACATGAGCCACTCCAAAAACCCCTGGTGGCCCCAGTTCTCCTCGAGCAGGTTGTACAGGTGGACCATGGCGAAGCCCGCGGGGTTCTGCGCGCTGACCTCGTTGTGCCGGATGAAGCGCTCAATCACCTGCTTCGACCCCGTGACCCAGCCGCAGCGACTGCCGGGGGCGATAATCTTGGAGAAGGAATCGAGCCGGAGCACCCGGCCCGACGTGTCGAGCGACAGGTACGAAGGGACGAGGTTCTGCAAAAATTCCGCCACGGGCGCCGGCTTGAAGGGTTTCGGAACCTCGTGCGTCTGGCCCGAAACAAAGGGTTCCATCTGGAGAAAGTAGTAAGGCTCGTCTTCGAGGATGTACAGGTCGTGTTTTTCGGCCACGGCGTAGATTTGTTTTCGGCGCTCGAGCGACTGCGTACTCGCCGTCGGGTTTTGCCCGGTCGGCACCGTGTACACGAGAAACGGTTTCGGCGCCTTCCTGACGTTCTCATCCCAGGTGGACAAAATGTCGTCCAATTCCGCTGGAAGCATTCCGTCGGCATCCATCTTGATGCCGAGCATTTTGCACCCCAAGGGAGCGACCGTCTCGATGGCGGTGCTGAACGTATACTCCTCGGTGATCACGTAGTGTCCCCTCTCAGAAAACATGCGGAGCGCCATTTCCAACGCCGACGTGCTGCCCGCGGTCATGCAGATGTCCCAATCCGAGTACGGCGGGTTGTGGACGATTTCCGTGTGTTCGGTGAGAAAGCGAATCAGTGCCCCGGGACCCATCGACTGGCCATAGTTGAGGGCAATCGATAGATCGAGAAGCGACTTGCCATCCCGAGCGTCATGCTTGCCGGTCGAAAACACGCGGCCGGACTCGTGTGTTTCCGCTTCTGAGAATTCAGGGGAGACGGGGAGTTTTGCGCTGAGCTCCTCGAAAGGGAAATAGTCGCTAGACACAGATCAACACAGAGCAGACTATACAAAGCTACGAGACAAAACTTTACCTCGAAGGCAACCCGCCACAGAGGCTGATAGTATCTGCTCGGAAATACTTCATCGCCCCCTTCAACGACGAAGCTTGTCGAGCCTTGCTCTCCACTGAGAGACGATGATCCCACCGTTGGGCCGCTGGTTTTCTGAAGCACCCTTTACTCTTGAACATGTCCGCACTCGAGAAAGCAGCCACCGTCGTCGGGGGCGGCCCTGTTTTCTGGCGGTGAGGTAGGACATGGTCGACGGTGAAGACCGAGTGTGTGTCCCCGTTGGCGAGCACAGGGTCTGCCAACACGAAGGACGAAGTATCCGTTACCGCCTCAGGTTCAGCGTGAGGTGCCATATTGATCTGTGAGGTCAGATGTTCTGGATCTCCAGATGTGCGAATGAATCTCTTAGGGAGAGTGCTCACGAACAGGAGGGGAGGTGTTTTATGGGGTACAAGGAGCAATTAACCAAAGACGAGCACAAAGTATAAATGATAGTGCAGGGTCGGAAGAATGAGCAATGATCCTGTGACGTTCCAGCATTTAAACGTTACATACGACGAATACAGGGAGTGGATGGACTGGGGACGATATTAGGTAAATAAAAGGAACGAAGGGGCTTGAAAAGATCCAGAATTAGTTAAGGGATGCCTGGTCCAGGAAATGTGCGCTTGAACATGCTTATCGTCGGCCCACTCGTGTGAGGTTCAAGTCCGGCCAATCACAGTGCCTTATCCGTGTCTAGCTTGGCCAAGTCTTGACACGTGACTGTCCCCTTTGAGTATGGCCTGGCGCCGGCCCCATTCCGCATTCCGCCCTCCGCCCTATTGTCAAACAAGGGCGTACTTGTGCATACATTTGGTACCTCAAAGAAACCCTTATCGCATTGGAAAGCCAGACTCGGACTTTGTTAGTGGGGGTTGATCACTTCAATATCGGCCGCCATTAGTTGATAACGCTTGTGTGTAATGTCGCGTTGTAAAGCATCGAAAACACCTGGCTTTTAAGGAAGTCCCCTTGAACGAGCTGATTTGTTCAGCCAAGTTCCTGTCAGGGACTCCGCTCTCCGATAATGAAGGCCTCGTTCCCTCAAAACATGATTCATTCGTTCACGCCTGTCGATCTCTTTAAACAACCCAGTCTACAGCCTTTCCATAGCTCCTTCGTTCCTCATTACCTGACCCCACAATCCACCCACGTCAGGCTCTTTGTTAACGATCAGTCCTGGTTAACCTCAATGCATTCTGTGTTCTTCCATGGTCAGACAGCCCGGCCCTTTTCTTACAATATCCTTCCGTCTTTCAGCACCGATACTCATGTACAGTTGGCATATTCAGTAACGAATAAAACCCTGTGCCTTCTTTCATCCGTAATCGCCGTCTCCGTCCGTCTCACCCCACCGTGCCTGACTATCTGGCGGTGCCCGAGGAACTGGCAGATAGTGCACTCCTGTCCGCTGTTGGCCCACGGCGCCCTTGACATGCGCGGACGTCCTCTCCTGCCGACTCAGAAATTGTCGCTGGCGATGCCATTGTGGCCGCTGGACACGGCGCTGGGATAACCATATGGACCGGTCGCGTCGTGATCGTTTGCATTCATGCCGTGCCCTTGATTCAATAGTTCGGTGGCATTGTCGGGTTGCCCCCCTGGGTAGCCGGGGGGGCCTGTCGCGGCATTGCCCTGGACATTGCCGGGCCCGACGCCACCCCCATACCCGCCACTGCTGGTAGGTCTGTTCTGGTTCTCGCCCCTTGTGGATTGGGTCTCATCCCAATCAGTTCAATTGTTCAGATTGATTTCCTCGTCGAGCTGACAAAGGAGAGGGGGACAAGACACAAAACTTACTTCGCGATACTTGGAGAGATAGATTTTGAGTGCTTCTGCATAGTTCTCGAAGCCCAACGAAGTCATGGCGAACAGGATATCTTCCCCATTGACCGTCTTGCGCTTCTCCTGTTGACACTTTTCGGACGCTGTGCAACGTTAGCCAAAGCTCCCCCGGCATGAACGGACCGCAAGCGATGATTTCTCAGTAACAGGAAGCTCACATACCTTCGCTGGTGATGAATGAGATGAACTCGCTCACACATTCTTGCATGCATTCTTTCGCTTCCTTGGCGATTTTGGCATTGTCGGGCAAGGCAGTCTTCATGATTCGGGCCACTGGTGCAAAGTTTCGGATGTTAGCATCTGACATTGCTGACATGGAGGAAGACGACGACGATGTTGATCGACCGCCATGGTGCTTGGAGGAGGATGACAATGGTTTGCGTTCATGCTCAGAAGAACTGGAAGGCATCTTGGGGATCTTGTTGTGTCGAGTGAGACGTTGACAGCGCTCTCTGAGTGGTCCAGATGCCGCACCAGTCAGCGCTGAGGAGAGCTGGGACGCAAATCATGGCTTGAGGAGGAGAGAAGCAGCAACGAATGAGACGGTGCTGGCTAAAGAGCAGCTGCAGCGTCGCACATTCGGATTCGCACAGAGCCCAGAAGCAACGTTGCTGGCGCGCGCAAAGATGCATGGCTTGTTACGCAAGGGTCGAACAAATCAAATGCCAACACTCCAAAGACTGTGCGTCTGGTGACACGGTGCCTTCCCCTCCAGTGAGAGAAAAGTGTGTGTATGACCTGCAAAACATCAAGACAAAAAGAAAGACAGAATTTTTCACCCACCATTGGCGATGGGAAGCCATCGATCCTGTTCCTTGACTTCAAAGTCCAGACCGGCACCTTGAGCTCCTTCTTGTTCGCGATCCATATGATCCTGCTCTTCACCAGAATGTGCGTTCTGTTCGACATCGGGTTCCTTGGGTGGGGAGGCCGACATGATGTAGTCCTGTACTCTGGAGGATAGCCGCAGCGGCCGAATTGCAAGGCGAGGATTGTCTGGCTGGCGTTGATGACCACGTCACACTGGGGCGACACCAGTGCAGGATGTCTAATGCTGGCCTGCGTCACTTCCGGCGCAAGAGGTCAGACGATCCCTTCTCCTGCTTTGTTTGTGCCCAAAATGATTACCAGTCGGCACGTTTCCCAGGGCTGACGGGGAACCGGGGAACGATTTAGGATGGGGGATGCGTTGTCGTGCAGGCGAAACCGTCAATTTTGAGACTTGGGACTTTCCGGAAGAAGCGTCGAATGGTTGTGGTGGGATGTGAGGCGGTCTACCACGGGCACGCACAAATGACGGACTTTCGAAAGGCAAGAGGATCTAGTCGCAGCTGAAGCGAGACCCGATCGCTGGAACCTTTGGGAACCCAGCCAGCAGGATCGTGATGCGAGGCGATGCGGCACGCGAGAGAGTGCGCCGTGCGGTGGCTGCGCAGTGATGGTATGCGACTGGCGACTGGTATGGTTTGTGGTGCTGCTGCGCGACTCGAAGGCCGGGACGGACAGCTGCAGATGAGATGCTTGGGTCAGCGCGGTTGCTGCAGGTCTAGATTGTTTGGTCAGTCCATCGGTCAGTGCGCTGGGAACGGGGCTCATTAGCGATACTAGCATTTACAGGCTAGTATCGATATCCTAGGACGGGGACATCTAATGGACCGAGAAAGGGTAGAACCAGATTGAGACATACAGTGGTATGCAATGCGCGAGGCGAGGCGTGCGGGAGCAGACAGATGGTGGGACGAATGATTGTTGTTGTTTTGCCGATGGGAGTGGGCGACGATTGGATGAAGTTCGGATAGCTGTTGAGACTTATTAAGGATCCTATAGTAGAATAGTTAAGGGGCGCGCTGCAGGTGCCAACACGACAAGAGGATGGACAAGGTTGAAAGACGATGGATAGTTGGTGGATGAAAGAGACGTCGATGATGGTTGGATGGATTACGGTTGGGATAGACAAGATGGTGAAGGTGGAGAGACCAGCCAGAAGAAAGCAAGCAGCATCACAGCCAGCAGTAGCAGTAGCTGCTGCGCAGCCGGGCAGTACCTAGGTATTTGGTGGGGTGGAGAGAGAGGGTGACGGCAAGGTGGGAATGCGAGCAAGCCGATGGGGGGCAAGGAAAACAGCAACGTGAGCTCTTCGGGTTGCTAGGGCTAGCCTCCTACTAGCCTGAGTCGGTGGGTTTGCCTAGTGGCTTATGGGGGTATGCCTGGCCTTGGGTGTCTTTCGGGTGCCTGTTCCTCGTCCTACACACCTACATACTGTCACTGACTCACTTGGGGGCCACCTTGCCTGTAGAATGCCCATCACGTAAAGCTGCGTGGCTGCTCATCTGTCCACTACGTGTATCACCTACCTGCCTACTGTAGGTACATACAAGTAGGTACTGCGCGAGTATGTTCAGCCTAGCTAGGTAACCTACCGAGTGCCTTTACTCGTTCGAGGTACTCGTAGGTACCTACGAGTATGTACCTAAGGTGCCTTGGGCCTCAAGTAAGTCTTGCGGAGGGATACTCAGCCTGGTGGCCTCGAACAAACAAAGCCAACAATAATGTCCGCTCGAGATTTTCTCCCTCCTCCCTCCATCACCCGTCTCTCTGACTACTTGCATCATTCTCTTCACCACCTCTTGACCCTCGCTTAGTCTGCAGACCATCTCTCGCCTAATACCTGCAAGCCATCAGCTTCATCTGAACCGTTACTCTGGTATGCTTTCAAATGGGCTTGAATATGCCTTGCCCGCCTTATTTTCCACAATGCAGTTTCGCCCACCATGCCCACCATGCCCACCATGCCCAAGCCACGCCAGACATGTTGACAGCCACCAAACAATTTGCCATCTGAATTGTCACCGTCTCGCATCACCATCAGGGTTCTTGACTCGACATCTGTTGACCCTCTTGATTTCCTCCTAGCCCATACGTAGCCCACCTGTATGGGCCAAAAAAAGACACGAAGCACGGCCGACCCGAACCCTCTCAATCACTGTTGCTTTTCCCGCAGGTCCCGAAGTCGCGGTGAAGACGGCCCACCACCACCATCTCCTCGCGCTCTCGTGGCAGTGGCAGTAAGAACACCCAGCAATCTCAGTTTAACTGCCGCATCCCAGTCTCTTCGAGTTCATCACCGTGAAGTCGGCAAAGACGAGGAGCACTGGCGTCTGCTTCATTTCCCATGAAGTGTGACGGTCACCAACCAGCGGCAAGAGGCGCTGTATCACATGAAGGGGCCATGACGCACCCGCTCCGCCAATCACGGGCATCGACAACGGCGGTGGGCCATCAATCCGAATCTCAAGCCTCACTAACGGGAAATACCTTTGCTGAGTCCGTTCACCCCGTGCATAAGCGCTGTAGCACCTCCTACGAGTCCTCGTACAGCCCCAGAATCCTGGCTTCGACGGCCCATGACGTTGACGAAATCCTGACAGGTGTAATAATTGCACGAAGGCAGAAAAGTCCCCAACAACGGCTGAGCTCCACAAAGTCCGGCGTGAACACTTATTGGGTGACTGCTACAACTCGGCCAGTTCTGCTCTTCCGATCAAACTCATCGCCATCGAGATCGGATATAGTTGCAGATATAGGATTTCAGAAAAATAGTCACATGGTAGGGTGGGGAGCCCGCCTCACGTTGGGCATGCACGCATAGGTATAGACATGGGTTGTGCGCTAGGCCTCCGCCTCAACACTGACCGTCCCAGACTCGTATGATGCAAAGCTGCCGGCCCACGTGCTAGCCTGTTGTCGCGTCCAGGCTCCTGGTATTGCGTGAGTGTGCATGATGCCGAAAGTAGAGGGCACACAGAAATCCGTGCCGTTCACATTCTTCCCCGAAAGCAGCAAAAAATATTTTTAACTAGCTGGTGGAAAGGGGACTTGATCGGTTCCCTCATCAATACCTGGCGGTCATCGAATATATAATTTTCCTTTTGGCAATATTGTAAATAAAGGGCATCAAAACATTTCGGCATTGAAACAAACATGGAGGGGGTATCTCTTCGAAACAACAAAGAAAACAGCACACATGCCGACCCAGACGGAGCCATGCAATATGTTTCACTCGCTCCCAAACAACGCCCGAGCAAATAAATCGAAAAGAAAGTTGCAAAACCAGAAGAAAATCCATCAGCTTTACCTCCAATTTACTTCCATTGGAATCGCGGGATCCCGATCCAGCTCCTTCGAGCAGGAAGCGATCATTCACCAGGGCGCTCTGCGCCAAAGGATCGCGGCGTGTATCTCATTGGTTGCTCGATCGGCTCATATGTGGTCTCTCGAGTGTTGGTTCTTGCACTCCGTGGATGTGGCTCAAGAGTAGCCTGCTCGTGAGGGTGGCGGCTATCATACCCCCACGACGGTCCCATATTCTGAGCAGAGCGGTAATCGTTATCGCCAAGTTCGTATTCTCTCAATGGACCATGCATACGATTGTCGTGTTCAAGTTGTCGTTCTGGAATGTATCGCCTGCTGTCCAAATAACGCGAGCCAGAACTATCCGTGGGGTTGTGATATCGTTCAGGAAAGTCGTCGGCTCGAGGTGCATACCTCTCCGCATTCTGTTCCCTTACTTCTACATATCGTCTTCCGTCGTGACCGTAGAAATACTGAGGTTCGTAAGGAGGCACTGGATATGCGGGGACGAGATCCCGCATATCTTCAAATTGGCGGTCGTAGCGGGCTTGGAGTGCTCGTCCGGGAAGCTCCCTGTATCTATCATCATAAGCCAGCTCCCGAGTAATCTCAGGGTCACGATCTGGTGGCATCGAAGGGCTATAGCGGAGCTGTGCTGGAGGGTTGTCAGCCCACACAGGCGGTCGTTCAAGCTCTCTTAGGGGTGGAGCAGGTCTTTGTCGAGTAGGAGGAGAGATATGGCCCCCGGTGCGGTTGCCCAAGCTCTCCCAGGTCTCACCCTGCTGAGGATACGCATCAATCGGATGCAGTCCCGGTATACTGTGTGGTTGCTCCAAGTCAGTCGGGCGCGTTATCGTGCCAACGCCTCTCGCACTATCCGTGCCCGCATCACCAACCAGAGGACTGAAGTTGTTGAGAAAATTCTCTACGGCTGCATGGGTGGCGGCTTGATGGGCTTCCTCTCTCGATGACTCGAGGTCGCTGGTTGGCGCTCTTGACTCCGAAGCCAATTCCCGCCGCAAAGAGATGTGGCTGGTAGTCTTGCTACCACCAGTCTCAGATGTTCCGTCGACCGAGGTCCCGCCATCTCTTTGTACAGATTCTCCGTACGAGAACCTCGAAGAGCTGTCTCCGTACGAATATATCATGGAGCCGTGGGAAATCGGCCCTGGTCGCTTCCAGGCTTCCCAGCCACGTTCGGTCTCGAAAAGATGAGGGTGTTCTTCACGTCGAGGTGCGGATTTGCCTGAATGACTCCTATCCATCTCGTCGCCAATTTTAGCGCCAGCATGTGACCCTTGGTAGTATTGAACGATAGGAGCGTTCGGGCGGGCAAATTTATAGGGCTGATAACGAGGCCCGTATTCATCTTCATTGGTATATCCGGAGGTCTCAGATCTGGCAATCGAAGAGCCGGCGACGCTACCACGGAGACGTCCTTTTTCAAGCCTTGGAGGGAGACGCCCGGTATTGGGCGAGTCCGTTCTCAAAACACTAGAAGAACTGTTCGGATCAACATGTTGTAATGGGTCGGCAAACCACTGTGATGATGAAATAGGCTGCGGGACATTGTATGGACCTCCAAGCCCGCCCTCAACCGATGATGGCGGGCCGCGAGGAGGCAAACCCAGGCGAGCTTGCTGAGGTGGTTGTGTGCTAGCCATGCTTCCTGCAGCCTGGAGAGCCCAGGGAATGTTCGGATGTGGATCGAAGGGGGGTTCCAAGGGCCATTCGGCTTTCCAGTACACGATGCTGTTGCCGCTACTAAGAGAGCTCGTATGCTTCGCAGCAAAGTGCTGGATGACTGCTTCGAATGCGAAGAGCTTTTGTGTGGTATCACACACGTGGCAGAGAAAAAGTTCTTTTCCGAATCTTTCCGCGTGAGGCTTCACAAATTCTTCATAGACCCATTTCATGTCCTCAAGTTTTAATTTCCTGCAGGCAAGGGACGCCTCGTCTTGGGGAAAGGCGGTTCCTTTGAGCTGGAGCATTCGATCTTCTTGAGCAACCACCTCGTCGAAGCGCTGTCGCACATGACAAAGAACCTCCGCAGCGAACTTGCTTGCAGTTGCCTTGGTCACCGCAGTACCATCCGACCATGTCAGATGTATAAAATCTTGCGCATATTTCTGTAATTTATCTCTTGGAGGGACCTTCAGTTCGATCCACATGTGGCTTGCATTTGCCTGTGCCACGCGCTGCTCTTCCTCCAGTTGCTGGCGCTTTTGGAGTTGTATCGTAGGATCGCTGAGTGAAATTTTGCTCTCTCGATGTTCAGCCTCTGCACGTTGTGCAAGAAGACGCGGTTTCAATATCTCCCAGGCCTTATCGTCGAGTGGGCGTGAAATCAAGATCGCCGCCTGAAACGCATCCATATGCACCAACGTTGACGGCATTATTGGGGGTTCGAGGGCAAGGCAGCGTCTCTCAATATCTTTGCGGCGTTCAGCCCTTGTCTTTGTTGCCTCTTTCAGACTACGTTCAGTCTTTTGGCGCGGGGGACGCCCTGGAATTTGGCCAGATGGCGATGAAGGACCAAGAGGGCCGATAGATGTGAGGGGCTGCTGTCCTGGCGCAACAGGAAAGTGTGGAAGAGGCCATGACTGTATTTGAGCGGCAGGGTGTCTAGAATCTGCACGGGATCACTATTAGTTCTGCTGCGGACGAGAGCATCCAGAAGCTACTACGACTGGAGAGAGAATGAGACAATCCCGAGTATCAAAAAACCAAATCAGATAATCGCTTACCTTCGAGGGTGCCGGGAGTGGAGAGTCCTGAAACCACATTGCCAGAAGAGGGTGTTCCGTCGGCAGAATGCACAGATGGTTGTTGCACGTTGTCGAATGTTTGCATAGGGTCTGCATGATTCGTAAGACTCATCAACGAAGTACCGACACCGTTTCCGCTGGGGCTTCTGGCAATTGGCAACCTGGAATATCCACCTTGGAGTTCCCATTGCTCAAAGCGCGCAGCGTCGGTGTTACTTCGATGACCCAGAGTCTCGAGGCCTTTATACCATTCGGCGACCGCAGCAGCACCTAAAGCCTTTATATCATGGAACTCGGATTGAAGTGCTTCGAACTGAGGCCGGAAGTAGTATTTGACCAGTTCCAGATGAGGGGGTGGTGGCTTCTGCGGGATTACCGTGGATGGAATATAATTCAACCCCTGTGTCAGGATCGCGAAAGGCAAAGCGGGCCTTAGTGCCGAATAAGTAGAGACAATCAATTCTGCATCCTACTGGAGATCAGACACTGCACTGGGTTCAGAGCAAGGATCTTACCTTTATCAGCCTGGGTTGCAGACAACGGCCACAAGTCCTGACTCTAAATGGCCAGATAGGCCGAACACCATCTAATCCAGGCCCGGAATCCCAGAGTTCAGACATCGACAGGGGTTGATTGTGAGTTGTTTTCTTTCCACAGAATTGGCATGTGCGGCCTCGAATAAGTCTCCACACTTCCAGCTCTGTCATTTTGTCCATTGGCTTTGGAAAACCTGGAAGGAACGATCTTCGTGATGCGGCCCAAACAAGGTCCTGACTGCGCATGGTCAAACGCATGGACAGGCTAGATGCAGACTTTTGTGGCAGTAGACATGCGGGATCAAGGAGAGAACGAAAGCAGCGGTTGACACGGATCAACCGTCCAAGAGAAATGGGATCAACAAAAGTGAAAATGTGCTGCAGAACTTCGCCAGGTAGGTCCACCAGCATTGAGGGCCGGCGGATAGGGGCTCGCTTTGGGGGTGCAGGAGAGCTGAGACTCTGCGTGCTGATAGAGTGCTTTCGCCGTTTACTCCGCTCCGTGTCGACGCCCAAGGAAACGGCTGTTGTGGGACGCTCCATAGCCACGGGTCTGTAGTCCAACTCGTGGGCAGAACGGTCTGCAAGGTCGGGAGACCTGGGTCTCTTTCGCGAGCCTTTCCAAGGAGCGAAAGTTGATCCATCGTTGAATTCCATGTCACACAGCTATGGAGACCATTTGCAGAAAGTAAAATAGGAAATGCTCAACAGTCGAAACCTGTTTGAGAAACGAAAATATCAGCGCCAGGAGCTGGTAGCCAAGTGTGCTAGCCAGTCTGGTTCTGATGAGAAGAGAAAGAAAAACATTTCGAGCAGAGCAATTGCTTTGCTCGAACAACAGGCAGCAATGGTGGTGTGGTCGTAAGGAGCACGGTTTCACGGGACTCGTTTTGCCAGAACCTTTTCCTTGTCAATTCTGAAGTTGTCGGCACGACAGAGATCAACAAATCCTGGGTATTTGCTTATAATAGCAACCGGAACTGTTCGATCTCCAGACACGCTTTTCATCGACCAAAACCGTGGGCGTCCGTGGCGGGTGTGGTTGGGAGGATATTCGGACTGGATTAGGAACACGCAAGGTCGAGCTGGTCAGTGGCGTTGCGTGGCAGCGCGAGTCGGCTGTAGAGGTCAAGTCGGAATGTACAAGGCGATCCTAGATGCAGGTCAATGAGCATCAATGATCCCTTGTTGCTGCGTCTAACCTGGGCGCTGTAAACGATTGCGGTGGGGATGGAAAGAGGGCGCAGTTGCGAAGGTAAGAAGGAAGGGAAAGTGCAGCCTGTGGTCCCCGGGGTGCCAGTGCTTGCAACGGTTGAGCTTGGTCACATGATGGTCTTCGGCTTTAGGGGCTTGGCATATGCCATCATCAGAACTGCGAAGCTGAGGGACCCTGTTGCTTCCAGCACCTCGTACTCCAACTTCCAATGGCACTAAGCCACCAGGCAGAGTAAGCTGCCTTTTCATTCTTCATCGTTGCTGTCCACGCTTCTCACTACTGAATCCTATACCCTCCGCAAAAATCTACTGCAAGCGTCTTTCTTTGATATCCTGATTAGATCGCCCAAGCAGCACGCAGTTCCTCTCCCAAAAGACGAGGAGGCAGACGCCCAAGAGCAGCCTGGTCTATTTGGACCATATTGACTCTCCGACCTTTTCTGGGTAGCCATGGCTTCTCTCAACACCTCGACGAACGGCCCATCTATCTCCAAGAGCTATCAGTCAATTGTCAATGCTCCTCCTCCAACCGGTGCCGCCGCAGCCTCCCCTACTTACGGACAATGGGCGGTCTTCTCAGTCTCGGCGCCGCTCGCGAATGCTTTTCAGCAGGACTCGGGCAATAAAGAGAGCGTTTTGAAGGTACAAAGCACGGGAGAAGGCGAGCTTGTTGATTTGATTGATGAATTCTCCGATGGCCGCATTCAATTTGCTTTCGTCAAGGTCAAGGACTCCAACACAGGTCTCCCTAAAAGTGCCCTTGTTGCGTGGTGTGGTGAAGGTGTCCCTGAACGAACCAAAGGTTATTTTACTAGCCACCTGACCACGGTCGCCAAATTGCTGCATGGTTACCACGTCCAAATCACGGCGAGATCAGATCGTGACCTCACTCCAGAGAGCATCATCCAGAAAGTCGCCGATGCCTCAGGCTCGAAATACTCTTCTAGCACCTCTACTGCGGCAGCTCCCCCACCAGTTGCGGCAACCAAGCCGACAATTGCCTCAAAACCTGTCTTCACGCCTACCCAGAGTACCGGGGTTTCAGCTGCCTATAACCCTGTAGCGCGCAATCTGCCCAAGAGAGATGCTGCTTTGGATGAGGATGGTTGGGGTGCGGACGCTCCTCCGGTCACAAGAACTCAGCTGGAAAAAGTAGCGCCAGCCTATCAGCCTACAAAGGTCAACATGAGAGACCTGACTTCACAAAAGCCTGCTCCATCGCCCTTCACTAGCAGTCAAGGGGACGATCGGCCTGAAGTGGTCAGAGGTGCATACCAGCCCATTGGGAAGGTTGACATTGCGGCGATCCGACGTCAGGCTAAAGAATCAGGCAACTTGAAGGACGATAGGCCGGAACCCGTAAAGGGTGCGTACGAGCCGATCGGCAAGGTTGACATCGCGGCCATTCGTGCCAAAGCGCAGAAACCTGAAGACTCAACCGGCTTTTCGCGGCCGCCTCCTGCGTCGAGCCTGTCGACTGGACCTTCGGAAGAATCAGAAATACCCACTCGTTCACTGGCAGAAAGATCAGCGGCCTTTTCGCAAGGGCCTGAACGCCTGACCTCTCTTCCAAAACCTAAAGTGGCCAACAAGTTTGGTGGCGGCTCAACCTTCACTGGGACCAAAGCACCTATTCCCGGTGGTTTCGAGGCCAAACCTGTGGCACCAGCTGCTCCCGTGGGGACGGCGAGTAGAACATTCGCAGATCAAGGTGGGAAAACGCCAGCCCAGCTTTGGGCTGAGAAAAAGGCTCGTGAGAGAGGCATGAGCGGCTCTGGTGAACCCCCAGTGTCGCCTTCTGGTTATGGCGGACAATCCCCGGTCGTCGCCCAGAAGAGTGGGGATAGCGGCTGGAAAAGTGGCTATACAGGCAAGACTTGGGCCCCTGTGCAAACTACGCATACTGGCCGCAGCAGCCTTGGTCAACAAGTGACGGGCGAGGCTATGAAACCGGTCGAGGAAGAAGAGGCTCCAACCTCTGCAATCGGCGGAATCAGCTCGATTCGAGATCGCTTTAGTGGAGCGCCTCCGATGGGAGCTCCAGCATCGTTTGACCGAACACCACCCCCTGCTCCGGAGCCCGATACAAGCAGCAAACCCAACCGTGGCATTCCAATCCCAGGCTTTACCCCGTCGCAACCTAGGGAGGAAGAGGAAGAGTCTGCACCAGCGCTACCTCCACCACCTGCACAACCACGAAGTCCCACCCCCGACGAAGAGCCAGAGCTGCCTCGTGGCTCTCCTATTCGGATCGCCATGCCAGTCAGCGCCTCAGCGGCGGTTACTGACGCGCACGAGGAGCAACTGTCCCCTCCACCCGTGCTGCCAGCAACCTCCATGGCGCGGGCCATCCCTCCACCCGTGGCAAGAGAAGAAGATGATGAACCAGCCCGAGGTCCCGACTTGGGCAGAACAGCGGCAGTGGCTGCGGCAGCCACCACGCTAGGCGCCGCGGCTGTACAGTCTGCTCCAGCCCCCGATCCTGCAGCTGGGGGTGAACGCGCTCGGGCCGAGTATGACTACGAGGCAGCTGAGGATAACGAAGTATCACTGCGTGAAGGTATTATCTTTTTGTTTTCCGAGAGACAGAATCGTTGCTGACCATTCTAGGTGAACTGGTGACGGACATTCAAAAAATCGACCCAGACTGGTGGTTTGTCAAGAATGAGGCAGGACAAGTAAGTCGGCTCTTCCAAGGAAGAGTACAAGTGATACTGATGAAGATTCAGACGGGCCTAGTACCCAGCAATTATCTCACACTCCTGGATGACGATGCTAGCGGTGCTCCTGCTGCTGCCCCTGCGGCAGAACCGATTCCTCCCGCACCAGCTCCGGCAGCTGCTGAGGCTAAAGGAGTGACAGCGACCGCGCTCTACGACTACGAGGCTGGGGAGGACAACGAATTGTCATTCCCCGAGAACGCAATCATCATGAACGTGGTAAGTGTCGGCTTGACAAGGGTGTCCACTTGAGCCCCTACTGACGATGGACCCGTCTAGTCGTTCCCTGATGAAGACTGGTGGCAAGGCGAGTACAACGGGCACACTGGACTATTCCCTGCCAACTATACCAAACTAAACGACTGAATGCGAGGAATGCATGGGAAAATTTTGGCATTCTGAGAATAGACAATCCGTAGATCAAGCGGAACGAAAAAGTAGTTTTTTCTAGCCAGATCCGCAGTCTGTGTCTTACCACATGCAGCACAGATCAAATGACGCAAGGAAAAGAATTTTTAATAGCGGTACCATTGCGAGAACATCGGGCATGGTTGGCAGATGAGCGAAAGAGGGGCGGAGGCACAAATGCGAGTGAAGTGATGGTAGCACCAAGTGGCTGCAAAAAAGTTGGATTCCTTTGGTGGACGATGTGAAGGCGGTGACCAAGAAGAGTTTAGAAACATGCACCTTGTCTGCAGCCTTTCCCAATTCTGCCGCATCCAACGCCTCTTCTTTCCCCAGACTAAAATTTTCATGGTGATCTAAGGTTGACCAGGGCGAAGGAAAAAAAAAAAAACCGACTTGTTCACGCAACAGGGAGAAATTTTTCAAGGAGGCTGCGTAGATCGAATGGCTAGGCGGAGGGTGAAAGATGGTTCTTGGGCGCTTGATGAGACCTAGTAGTTCAGTATTTTCTTGTAGTAAAGCCGACCTCACACATTCACCTCAGTAGTCTGTGTTTTGTATAGCTCCAGAGAGGGAGATCGAAGAAGCAGACAAGCAGGGAGAGAGAAAAAACTGTTATCTCTTGATCCCCCACTGACGTCGGAGGACCCAGATTGCTTTGACTGCAGCTTATCGATTGGATCCCGCAATCTGAAAGTCTCGCGGCCAGCCGCACTTTTTTTTACTCCCCCAGTCAGTGTTTGGGGCGTGTGAGTCGAGCTTCATCTTCTTGAACAATTCTGTTCACGGTGACTGCTTTAGACCTCTCAACCAAAACAACACTATCCTGAGCTGGTTTTGTGCAGCGATCGAGTGGAACACTCGTTCCTCCTCTCCTGCCAACAGCAATCCAGTCAACTGGCTCGACCATAATGGCGGCGACCACGCGAGCTCTTCGCCAGGCCAGCAGCCTTTTGCTGCGCGACTGCGCACCTGTCCCCCGACTCTCTGCACGGTCATTCTCTACTCGAACACCCTCTCTCGCTGTCCGACAACACCTGGTAAACCCAAGAACACCCTCGTGGCAGCAAGTCAAGAGATTCACAAGGTCCACAAAACGTCGTGCTCTGGTACAAGAGGCCCCTCGCCCCGAGGCCTACCTGGAAAGTGGTGCTATTGACTATGGGAAGAACCTGGTCGACGTCAAGAAGGTCATAGTCATTGGCAGCGGTGGTTTGAGTATAGGACAGGCAGGAGAGTTTGACTATTCTGGTACGTCGTCGCAAAGGGCAGACGGTTATGACTCAGTCCATTGCAAAATTCTTCCAAGCAAGGTGGCATGTGGTGGCAGCAGTCTTGGATCACACGCTCACAGCTGCAATAGGGTCACAAGCGTTGAAAGCTCTCAAAGAAGCCGGCGTCAAGTCCATCCTCATTAATCCTAACATTGCGACCATACAAACCGATCACAAGCTCGCCGACGAGGTCTACTACCTTCCAGTCACCCCCGAATATGTGACATATGTCATCGAGAGAGAAAAGCCGGATGGCATTCTGCTCACGTTTGGAGGCCAGACCGGCCTCAATCTGGGTGTCAAAATGAATAAGATGGGTATATTTGACCGCTATGGCGTCAAGGTGCTGGGCACAAGCATCAAGACCCTCGAGACCAGCGAAGATCGGGACCTGTTTGCAAAAGCCCTCAACGAGATCAATATTCCCATTGCTGAGTCTATCGCTGTTGGCACCGTCGAGGAAGCTCTTGACGCCGCTGAAAAGGTTGGGTACCCGATCATCGTCCGCTCAGCCTACGCACTTGGCGGCCTGGGATCAGGTTTTGCAAACAACCCCGAGGAGCTCAGCAACCTGTCATCCCGATCTCTCTCTCTGTCGCCCCAGATCTTAGTCGAGAAGTCCCTGAAAGGCTGGAAAGAAGTTGAGTACGAAGTGGTCCGCGATGCCGAGGACAATTGTATCACTGTCTGCAATATGGAGAACTTTGACCCCCTGGGCATTCATACCGGAGACAGCATTGTCGTCGCGCCTAGCCAGACCCTGAGTGATGAGGAGTATCACATGCTGCGGACAGCGGCGATCAAAATCGTCCGTCATTTGGGGGTGGTCGGTGAATGCAATGTTCAATACGCACTGCAACCCGACGGTCTCGACTATCGCGTTATTGAAGTAAATGCTCGTCTTTCCCGATCATCGGCGCTCGCATCCAAGGCAACCGGCTATCCTTTGGCGTATACAGCTGCAAAAATCGGTCTGGGCCACACCCTCCCCGAACTGCCCAACGCCGTAACCAAGACGACCACCGCCAACTTCGAGCCGAGCTTGGATTATATCGTCGTCAAGATCCCTCGTTGGGATCTGTCAAAGTTCCAACATGTGAAGCGTGACATTGGCAGTGCCATGAAATCCGTGGGAGAAGTCATGGCCATCGGTCGCACATTTGAAGAGTCCTTCCAGAAAGCCATTCGACAAGTCGATCCCCGATATGTGGGATTCCAGGGTGACAAATTCGACGACCTCGACGATGTTCTTCGCAACCCTACCGACCGAAGGTGGCTGGCTGTTGGGCAAGCCATGATCCACGAGAACTATTCAGTGGACAAGATTCACGACCTGACCAAAATTGATAAGTGGTTCCTCTACAAGCTGCAGAACCTCAAAGACACAATGACAGAGATCCAAGAGATTGGTTCTCTTAACGGCATCAAGCACGAGCTGCTGTTGAAGGCGAAGAAACAAGGCTTTTCTGATAAGCAAATCGCCATGTACGTCAAATCTACTGAAGGAGAAGTCCGAGCCCGTCGACAGAAATTCGGTATTCGACCATGGGTGAAGAAGATCGATACGCTTGCAGCCGAGTTCCCCGCCGATACCAACTACTTGTACACAACGTACAATGCATCATCTCACGACGTCACCTTTGAAGACAACGGAACCATCATTCTTGGATCTGGAGTCTACCGGATAGGGTCTTCGGTCGAATTCGATTGGTGCGCTGTTAACGCAACGCTGTCTCTGCGCAATATGGGCCAGAAGACTGTCATGATCAATGTAAGTGAGCTTTTTCCTTGACATGCCTGGACCAGACGCCAAACAGCAAGCCAATGGCGTCGGAAAGACTCTGAAAGAAAAGACTTTCTACTGTACCCGCTGTGATATCTCCTTTGGCACCAAACATCTATTGCAGGACCATGAAAACACTGCCAAACACAAGCAAAAACTCAAGGAATCGAGGAACCCCTTCACATGCTCTCCACGCGACCTTGGCTTCCACAACAAGGGTAACTTGACTCGTCATCAACTGTCTGACAGGCATCATAAAGCTGTGGCTGCTGCCGTTGTCGTGTCTTCGCCGGCGCCGCCGCGTCCTGGGCTCTTGGTCTTTTCTTTTCTTTCCTTTCCTTTTTTTCTTGTATTTATTTTACAAAAGCCTTATACTAACTGTTTTTCTACGGCAAAGTACAACCCGGAGACATTTAGCACTGATTTCGACACTGCCGACAAGCTGTACTTTGAAGAGTTGTCGTATGAACGGGTGATGGATATCTACGAACTCGAGAATGCTTCGGGCGTGGTTGTCAGCGTGGGAGGTCAACTTCCGCAGAATATCGCGCTGAGGCTACAAGAAGAAGGCAAGGCGCACGTGCTTGGCACTAATCCCGTTGATATCGACAAGGCCGAAGATCGCCACAAGTTCTCGCAAATCCTCGACTCGATCGGGGTGGATCAACCCGCGTGGAAAGAGTTGACTTCGGTTGCAGATGCCGAGTCCTTTGCTGACTCTGTGGGTTATCCTGTCCTCGTCCGACCGTCGTATGTTCTATCCGGTGCTGCCATGTCCGTCATCTACACGCACGAAGAGCTGAAGGACAAGTTGGAATCGGCCTCGGCGGTCTCTCCCGACCATCCCGTGGTGATTACTAAATTCATCGAGGGTGCTCAGGAAATTGACGTGGATGCTGTCGCATCAAAAGGAGAACTCATTCTGCACGCTGTGTCTGAACACGTCGAACCCGCAGGTGTTCACTCCGGAGACGCCACTCTAGTTCTGCCTCCGGCCAATCTTGACGAGAAGGTGATGGCTCGTGTCAAGGAGATTGCGCAAAAGGTCGCCAAGGCCTGGAACATTACCGGGCCATTCAACATGCAAATCATCAAGGCAGACGCACCCGGCGAAGAACCTGCTCTCAAGGTCATTGAATGCAATCTCCGTGCTTCACGGTCATTCCCTTTTGTTAGTAAAGTGCTTGGGACCAATTTTATTGACGTTGCGACCAAAGCATTGGTTGATCAGGATGTCCCCGAACCCCAAGATCTCATGGCCGAGAAGCGTGACTACCTGGCTACCAAAGTTCCACAATTTTCGTGGACTCGGCTGGCGGGTGCTGACCCCTTCCTGGGTGTTGAGATGAGCAGTACCGGTGAGATTGCGTGCTTTGGAAAGGACCTGATCGAGGCGTACTGGGCATCGCTCCAGTCAACCATGAACTTCCGTATGCCTGAGCCTGGCGAGGGAATCCTGCTTGGTGGATCCACTGAGCTTCCAGAGCTCCCCAAGATTGTTGAGTATCTTCAACCCCTTGGCTACAAGTTCTATGCGGCAAACCAGAACGTCAAGGAGCATTTGGAGAGGTCCGGCGCATCGGTCGAGGTGATTGAGTTCCCGACCACGGACAAGAACGCGCTACGACAAGTGTTCCAGAAGTACGACATTAGGGGGGTTTTCAACCTGGCAAAGACTCGAGGCAAGACGCTCGTGGACGAGGATTATGTGATGAGAAGGAACGCCGTGGACTTTGGCGTCCCTCTGTTCATGGAACCCAAGGTATGGACAACCCCGTCATTGTAATTGTGTGATGATTGACTAATTCCAAACTTACAGACTGCATTGCTCTTTGCTCAATGCATGAATGCGAAACTTCCTCGACAGGAAGGAATTCCCCCAGAGGTCAGGAGTTGGAGGGAATTTGCTGGTTCGAAGATGATGTAATAAAAACGGAAAGTCGATTCATACACTACACAACGGGGGAGGGAGAATTGGTTAGGTTTGACGTGAGCTGCCTGCAATTGGATCATCCGGACAGCAACTGTGACACAGAACCAAAAAGTCTACAACAGACGCAAAAGTTTTCTAGACTAGAGAGAGGTACAAGAGGCATGGCGCCTGAGGAGGGATGGAAGCACGGAGACACGGATTGTGTGTGGCTATCGAAAAAGTTGTCCTTTCCCAAACAAGAAGGCCATCGAGAGGGAGAGACACAAGATTTCATTCATGCTCTCTGTCTATGTGTCGTGCTGGAGGGGGCAAATCAAAAACCCTTGAGCCTCTGATTTAGATAAGAGATGAGAAGAGAAGAGAGGCATAGACGCTTTAGAGTGCTGGTCAATAGAGTTCCTGGTGCCCAGTGTCTAGTATAAGTATTACTCTGCTCTGCTCTGCTGCGCTGCTCTCTATACCTCCACCGTTTCTCTAGAAAGAAAGAAATCTAGTCCTCTCCAACTCATCGCTGGCTAAGAGGTGGGAGGTAGGTAGAGAGAGAGACAAAGACAGAATACAGGGAGAGACGTCTACACTCCGATTGAAACAACCCATCGAGCCATGTAAGTGTCTAGCCTACAGTAGGTCCCAGGCTACTGTAGGTACACATATTATATATATACTAGATTACTTGACATTCATTCGTCATAGTATAGGTGTAGACCCGAGGATAAATACATGTGTACGTGAGTAAACGTGATACAGGAGGTGCTGTGGGTAGGTCACTTGTCACGGGCTACCCATACAGATCAAAGGGGATGCTACTCAGCCAGGACATGTCGCCGCCCAGATCGAGGTGGAGGTTGAGATCGAAATCGTGATCAAAGTCAGCCATCACAGCGGCGGTTTCGTGGTGGTGGTGGTGGGCTTCGAATATGCCAGTATCATTGACGCCGTGGGTACTCGTCAGCAGGAATGGCATAGATTCTGGGACTGATGCTGGTGCCGGCGCTGGTGCCGTCGTTGTGGCTGTGGCTGTGGCTGCTACAGAGCTGTTTGAGACCGTTGGTGCTGCGGTGTTGCGAGAGGCTGCTGCAAAGTGGCCATTGGCGTTGGCGCTGACACTGGCAGAGCGAGTGGTGGGACCTGTCGTCCTGGGACCACTATCATGAGGTGTTTGGTCATGGTTGAAAGTCCAGCGCGAGGGGTCTCCGTTGACGTTAATGTCGCCGTTTGCAGGTAAGACACTTGACCGTTGCGTATTCCCATTCCCGGCCATGCCACCGTGCTGTTTTCGCGTCACACCGGTCACCCTGTCCTCATTCGATGCCCGGACCTCAGCTCCAGGGAGTGGCTCGCGTCGTGGCGGGATCTGATCGAAAAGCAACGCTATGGCCGCGGCGCAGCGTTTGGCGTGTTTGCCAAAACTGCCGTACCGTTGCAGCGCGGCCGTCGCAGTACGGGCGGCACTCATAATCACCTCTTCTCCACCCGCACCGGCTTCGACGGCCGGGTTGAGTCGAGCGGCGACAAGGACAGTCGCTGCGGTGTACAGGTAGAAGATGCTGTACCACCAAGCGGGCAGTAAGTCGTCGAGGAGCTCCAGGCGGCATTCTGCGTGGACTCTGCCGAACAAGTCGACAGTGTCCAACGCACTCTTCACGCACATGATTGAGCACTGCAGTGCGAGCTTGCGCGCGAGGCCATCTTCACTGGCGGAGAACTCTTGGTCGTTCTGGCTTGCCGTGCAGAAGCGAGACAGGACTGGCCGGAAGAGTAGCGTCCGAATATGGCAGTCTCGGAGGTAAAGCACCTTTGCCTGGCGGCCGTGGATCATGTTCGTGCACCCGAACGACGAGTCCGGGGGGTATTGCAGGTGGAGGGGCAGACGTCTCCTCCAGATCCAGTATTTGCTGTCCATCTCCAGCACCGTCCCAGCTGCTTTTGCGCCCGTGCTGCCGCCGAAATATGGAGAATAGCTGTCTTCGGGGCCAGACGCGTCTACGGATGTGGGGCTGTAAAGTGCTGCAAGCGTCTCGCTCATGTTTTCATATAGCTGAAGAGATTCGATGAAGAAATGGAGGTCAGGAGCCGACGGTTCGAACACGCAAAGGTCCCTGTGGCAGGAGCATTCCCTGGAGCCGGGATGAGGATGAGGCCTAGGCACTGAAGCCGCAGCTTGGGGAGTGATGATTCCGGGACGACCGAGGGTCATGGCCAGCGTTCGGTCCATCAGAACGCAGCCGTGCCAGACTTTTCGGAGGAAGTCATTTGGCGTGCCATTGGGAGTCTGGGCACTGGTGGAGGGCAGGTCGAGCCCAAGGCTTTGAGCGATCCTGATGGCCAAGCTGGTAAACAGCCAGCACTGCTGGGGCTCGCTGGTGCTCTGGAGGTACTGTGCGAGCAGAAGAAAGCACTGGACGGTGTGCACCGAGCGGAACTGCAAGAACTCGAGGTCGAAATGTGCCACGGCGCGTTTGTAAAAGACCTCACCGGAACTGATACGATCTTGGGGGTGGATGGATGAGTCCAAAATGCAGGCAATCGCAAAGATGGCGTTGAGAAGACATGTGAAGCAGACTTCGTCGTCCATTGAAGGATTCCCAGTCCAGAGAGTCTGGTATTTGTCCATAAAATCATCCTTATCAACGAAAGGGTAAAGGGCATCGACAATCCTCCAATATACCTCTAATAGGTGGTCTGCTTGGTGTCTGGGAGGAAGGACGTAGTCAGGGGTTTTGAAACGTCGTCTTCGGGGTGAAGCCGTCGCTATCGGTGAGACGGTTGATGACACTTGCGAAGCGGGATTTGGTGTGGGTTGTTGATCTAGAGCGGCTTTGATACGATTCATGAAGCTCGCAGCGCTCGAATCTTCAACCACGCCACTTTCACCAGGTTTGCCTTCTCCCAACAGTCCCATCATCGCATTGGCGTCGCTATCGTGGTTCCCATCCGACGTCAATGGAGGCGTAGGTGATCGGGCGATGCTTCTAGTTTGGTTCGATTGTCGACCAGACCTTTCCAGTTCATCGATCCGGGACCGCAGGCGCATAATCTCGAGTTTGGAGGCCCCGATACTGCGCGTTTTTCTCAATCCCCAGTCACAATGAGCTGTTGCGCCGTGTCTGCGCTCGCAAGGCCGACACAGTGGTTTCCGCCCGTCGCATTTGATCTTTTTCTCCCTGCATTGATCACACGCCGCAGCAACCTTCTGTCTCTTTGCCGGCCGCTCATTGCCATGCGTGGTTTCCGATTCGTAATCCCGGATCGGGGAAATTGATGCAGGTCCTGCGCTGTCCGCGGCCATGTTACTGCCTAGTCTCAACACAGTTCTCTTCTCTCGAGGCAGCAATGTCGAATAAACAGCTGGTATCTCTTCATGCTGCTTTTCCACCGAATGCACACATTGGACTAAGAAGTTGCACAGGAAAGAGGCGGGGATGTGAGGCTGAGCGGATCAATCGGGAATCCGGAGAATGGATTATCCGAGCTAGCGAGACAAGGCTGAGCTTGAGGGGGCAGGGGTGTTACTCGGTACCTTGCAGGTCACTTTAAAAGCGGCACGTGAGTTCGCGATTCCAATGATGACCCGGAGACTCCAGAAAATTGTCCGCGACACACAAGCTTCGTCCGTCTCTTGTTTGGTCAAGCCATGACTGCTCGGGTCGACTCGACACGCACTCGCCAGAGGGTCAAGCACGACGAGAACCATCATGCCGTGGACAAGAAGCATGTCCAGAATGGAGCAGCGACTTCTCCTGCGGCAAAGCCCGCGCCCTCACCATCCAACACCGCATCGACATCGACCTCAGTAAGCGCATTGCCGTCGATCCTCCAAATCTGGGCTCCGACCCTCATGCTCATATTCGGCGGCTGCTGCTCCAATGTCTATACTCTCGAATCCATCATCCATGCCTCCCCCTCGTCCGGTTCTCTGATTACAGCGTTCCAATTCCTCCTCGTTGCCCTATTCACCCTACCGCGACACTTCTCTCCCCACCGGGGCTTGCGGAACTTCTACCTCAAAGAACGAAACATCCCGATCCGCAAATGGCTGATCTACACGGCCTATTTCCTGACCATCAACATTCTGAATAACATGGCGTTTAAATACCGCATCAGCATTCCTTTACACATCATACTGAGGAGTGCGGGCCCCGTCACCACCATGCTTGCGGGGAGGTTTTGGAAGGGACGCCGGTACTCTGCGCAGAAGGTGGTCGCGGTCATGCTACTTTTCGGCGGGGTGGTGTTGGCTGCGTTTTCGGATACGTGGTCCAAGCAGGTTGATATCGGGGCGGCAGTCGAAGAGTTGGATGATTACCGTTCGACGGCGGAGGCGGCGTCCATGTCCCCCAGACTGCCGGCGTTTTCGTCTCAAGCCCCGGGTTTCGTGCTTCTCGCCTCTGCACTCGTCCTCTCAGCGTGTATGGGCCTGTTTGCCGACGACATGTATGCCACGCACGGCCGATCGGGGGACATCACTGCCGAGACGCTCTTCTACAGCCACACCATCTCGCTACCATACTTTGTGAGTCAAATCCGGCAGCTCTTTTTGGAATTCGTGAATCTCCTGGCCGTCCCAGGCCACGACATCGGCCGCGATCCGTCAAAGATAGAGACACCCACATCTCCGTCTTCCTGGCTTGATAACCCATCTTCTGCTCTCCCCCGCCCGCTCCTGTTACTCTTGCTCAACGCCGCGACGCAACTCCTCTGCATTATAGGCGTGAACCGGCTCTCGGCGCAGTCGTCCTCCCTCACGGTCTCGATCGTCCTCAACATCAGGAAACTCGTCAGCCTTGTCCTGAGCATCTGGCTGTTTGGCAACAAACTCCCCACGGGCGTGGTGATGGGCGCGACGATAGTGTTTGTGGGCGGAGCACTGTACGCCTTGCCTGCGCCTGCGCCGAAGGGGGAAGAGACCAAGTCGAAGACGAAGACGCGATGAATGAATGACCCTGGTCAGGGGCACGTGTACGAATATGGAGCTTGGACCGGGTAGACGGCGTCACTTGCGACTGCTAATACTTTGCTTGACATGTTTTGGGGCCCTGATGCCCAAAGAGCCGGAACGAACCAAAAGGCATATATATAGACTGTGTAAAAACACATAGATTTCTCCAACGAAGACTTTCCAGAGCCTTTACAGAACCTTTCTAGGGCCTTATCCCTGGAAGCTTCCTCTTCCTCTTCCTCTTCCACTCCCGGCACTGGATCCTCTGGACCTGAGATCCTAATGGTGATGGTGATGGTGATGGTGATGGTGCTTACGCGCTTTACAAAGCAGATAAAATCAGAGGGAGAGAGGGAGAGGGAGAGCGCGCATAAAAAGCCTTGATGGCTACTGTTTGGCGCCAACATTGATTACGCTCTTCATCTCTTCTTCTCTTCTGTTCTTTTGATTCTTTTGCATGTACATACATACATCACAAACAGGCGCACACATCTTTGATGCAAAACGAGCCGTCCAATTTTTTCTCCGAACGAGGGGGGGGGGGGTGAGCCTTTTTGTTTTTTGTCTCTTCAAGCCCGTTGTTAATCTTCTTATATCTTTCCAACATATACCACCCTTTTGGGCCCGTCGTCCTTTATGATTCCCCCAAAGATCATACCTGTGCCTTCCGGCCCCAACTGCCGTCCCCAAACTGCTGTCCGGCACCGGCCATGTCCTCCATAACCTCATTAAAAGCCTCTGCCACACTCTGTTTAACCTTATTTCGGTCCCACTCACTTCTCGTCTTCCAGATCGTATCCATCAATACGCTGTTCACTTGCTCCAATTGTTCGACGGACAGACCGCTAGTCTGATCCGCGATTTCAGTATGTAGATTTTCAAGCGCATGCTCCTCGACTTGGATCAAATTGGGGCGAGAAGTCGGTGATAGTGGCGACGTCGGACGTGGAGATGAAGAGGGATTCAGCAGGTCATCGATGCGGCTGGCGTTGGAATGTCGCTGTGACGGCGCCTCAATGGGGGGAGGCATGATCATGGAAGGCGGTGAGTTGGAGTCTTGGTTCGCCCCTTGCGGTGAAGAAGGACGGGCACCTGTAGCAACTTGCGATTGTGAGTTTTGCCCTAACGCCACGTTCAATGTTAGATTCTCGTACATTAGAGAGTATCGCGGGCAGCGAAACAGTTCACAGGGAAGAGGGCAATATCAAGTGAGGGTCGTGTGTACATACCTTGCGTGGACGGAATCTGACTGCCTCCAGCAGATCGTCTCTCGTCGAATGGATAGAGATCAGGGCCTGAATCCTGGTGAATCTCTTGCTGCGTATTATTGGAGGACGGCTTCTTCTCGTTGGGCGATTGAGTTGTGCTAGCATCGTTCTGGAACTCCCCTGGCTGGCTTCCCTGAGGCATAGGAGTGAAGGGTCCAGTCTGGGAGGGCGGCGCGGACAGTCCTGATTCCTTCATAAGCTGTTGGGAGGGTGCGGTGTATGCACTCCACGGTCTTGTTTGGGCAGAGGCACGCGCACCGTAGGAGCTAGTCGTGTTCGTCTGCTGCGTGTCGTTGCTCTTGTTGTGAGACGATGGATGCGAGTCTCCCCTTCCCATAAAAGTGTCGCCTTCCACATCTACTTCGTGGCCATTTGCATGAGACCCATTTGTCAAATGTCCTGAGTGATTTTGACTAGGATGTATGCCGTTCGTAACAATGGACTCGGTTGACTGGGCTTGAGTGGATGTCGCAGCGAGCCGCTGAGCAAAGTCATTGCGGCGATGCATGGGCTCGCCTAACAGAATGGGGCCTGTGTCATTTGTCGTCGTTGTTCCCGAACCCTGAGCAATATTGGTCACATTGGGAGGCGGAGGCATTTTGCTTTGCTCCGCTTTCTCTAGGGCCTCTCGTTCCCGTTCCAATTCTCGTTGGTAAACACGTTCACATTCCGCGGCCAGCGCAGGTTCGTTGACTTCCATGGATCCAATGTCGACCTCGACGTTCGCCAACAGCTCATTGGCCTTGAGCAGTCGATCTTCATCACCAATGGCCTTTGCATCTTTAGCCAAGCGTTTGATATCTGCCAGAAAATCTTTCGGTCGCTTGTAGTACCCATTGCTCAGGCGTTTCTCGATTGTCACAGAGTCCAGGTTGTAATAGAAGTTGCCATTAGACTGATCTATCAGGCCGGGAACACCATGGGCGTCCTTCCCAATCTCGAAAGGCCGGTAGGAAGCTCTGGCCAGAATTTCAGTGTGCAGATCCGACGTCACAGTACCTGGATCAGCTTCGTCGTAGAGGTAGCGAATGTGGCTTTCATCGATCACGCCGGTCCGGAATTTCTTGTATTTGGTCCTGATTTGGTCCATGATGGGCTGTAATCGGATCTTGAGCATGTTCAGAGTTTGACGGTCACGCCTCTTTTGTGCCTTGAGCTCCTCCTTGGTTGGCGGAGGTTTCGGCTTCTCTGGCTCAGGCGGTGCCACGGCAAGTTTTTCCAGTTCACGCTTCTTTCGGTGCTCTGGATCGGGGAAATCATCTGGAGCCGTGCTAATGTAATCCTTGATGCTGCGGAAGAATTCAGACCTTTCTTCAAGATTAGGCTCTCTCAGCTGGAACTGGTTCTTCTTTGAGTAGCCAAAAAACTCGCGGCGCATGTTATCATCCATGTCATCGTAGTCGCCCTCGGCAAATCCAAGTAAAAGAACAGGATCAGTGGGTTTGATGGATCTCAAAAGCCCCACGAAAGTAGATATCACGGCCTGGCCCACGGTGTTGTACCATTCCTGCACATTGGGAATGTAAATGACGCTTGGTTTATGCATTTTGATTTCAGAGAACAGCCTGATGACCGTGGCCTCGGGTGAACTCGCAGTATCGCTGAACAATGTCGGAATATCGAAGGCCTGAACGTGGAGGCCTTCAAAGTGATTGAGCAGTGCAGAAGCGACATACTGCTGCCCCATGCCCAGCTTGCCATGGATCAGCAATCTAGGACGAAAGACTCTGGTGGTCTCGAAAGTTTGTTGCATTTTCTCGCGACCGAAACTGTGACCGTCGGCAGTGTCTTCGAATTGAGCCTCTTCCAAAGCTGTGAGTCTCTTCCGTTGTGGCAGTATCTCCCCCAAGAGCTGGCTGATCTGGTCCAACTGAGACTGAAGCAGCGGCGCCACACTGGGCGGTAGTGGAGCAGCGCCAGACGACGCCGATCGCTCTGAGGAGGGTGTCATCTTTTTGAGAGAAATCATGAAGTCCTTGGGCGTGACCTCAATCTTTCTTGGATCAATGGCGAGTTTCTCGTTCGAGTTGTAAATCTGAGGGTAATGGCGCTGCACTGCATTAAGCGCGGCTTCTGTGCACAGAGCACGCAAATCAGCGCCACCATAACCCTTTGTCAGTTCTGCCAACTCATCCTTGATAGATTCGGGTAGAGGGGGATCCCAGCCCTTTGTATGAATGCCAATGATGGACTTCCTAGCTGCAGTGCCTGGCAAAGGGAAGTAAAACTCCCGATCAAATCTGCCAGGTCTTCGTAGAGCCGGATCAATGGAATCAGGCCGATTGGTGGCACCGATAACAATAACCTGGCCGCGGCCATCCATACCATCCATCAGTGCCAGCAGCGTTGAAACGATCGAAGCATGTATCTGTTCCTGTTTGCTTGACCGTACAGGAGCAAGACCATCAATCTCATCAAAGAATATGATGCTAGGTTGATTCTTTCGGGCTTCTTCGAAGAGTAGCCGCAACTGTCTTTCAGCCTCGCCAACCCATTTGCTTAGGGCATCGGCACCTTTGCGCATATAGAAGGTGACTTTCTTGCCTTGAGAGCTGACACTGGTAGCCAATGCTCGCGCGAGAAGAGTCTTGCCAGTTCCAGGCGGACCATGAAACAAAACCCCACGAGGAGGAGTGATTTTGAACCGCATGAAAATCTCTGGGTAAAGCAAAGGCAAAGCAACCATCTCCTTCAACTGATCGATATGCCCTTGGAGACCCCCTACATTGTCGAAGGTCACATTTTGGTCGACCCCAAGCGGGTCGGCATCTGCGAGGGTCTGCTTGTCCTTGATCTTGCCGAGATTGGCCGGAGTGCCAGCTGTAGCCTGAGCTGCATCGGCGTTGAGAGTTTGTGGGAAGAGGTTGAAGCCACCAGCAGTGGTTGGAGTCATTCCTACTGTACCACCCAATTGTCTTGGTTGTTTCATTGTTTCGTCGTCGCTGCTGTCCGAGTCAACACCTCCTTGAGCCCTTTGCGGGCCTCCACCCAGCACAGGTGGCAGGCCACCGCCACCGCCAAAGGGGCCGTAAGTGTTGAAAAGAGTTCGACTCCAGCCACCACCGCCGGTCTTTCGAGTTCGTGCTGAGGGAGACGGCGCGGCCACTTCTTCCTCCTCTTCGAGTGGGGCGAGATTCCTGAGAAGATCATAGTTGGGCTTTTTACCGCCTCGCCTTCCACGAGGCTCGTAGATGATTTCTTCTTCCCTCGGCCGTCTTGACTTCCTGCCATCACGCTTCAGCTCTGCGACCTCTGCTGCTAGATCGTCGTCGCTTTCTTCAGACCGTTGGCGAGAAGCGGCTTGACTACGGAGGCGCCTCGACCTTCGACCTTGATTCTCGCTTTCATAGTCGTCATCATCGCCGTTCTTTTTGCGAGGAGATGCGTTGGACTCGCTGGAGCTCGACATGTCATCTTGGTTGGCGGTCTCATCTTCAGGATGAAAATCACTGCTCTCGTCCGGCGCTTTTCGTCGACGACTACCCGAAGCCCCTGAGTTGGCTTCGCCTCCAAGAGTCCGTCCACGTAGTCGCTTGGGCGACTTGTGTGGTTCAAATTCAGGCGAGTCTACTTTTCTCTTGGAAGAGCCTCGGGTTAGCCTACCCCGTGCTGGTCTCACTTCATCCTCTTCCTCATCTTCCTCCTCCTCCTGCTCCTCCTCTACGTCCTCTTTCTCAACTTCGACTGTGGCCTCTTCCTGTGTGGCAGCGGGTTCAGGGTTGAAGTCGCCGTCACTCTCAACACCTTCAGGTTCCGCAATGTTGATAATGTCTGAAGTAATGTTCGGTAGCTCTTCTGCGGCATGTTCTTCCATGGTTTGAGGGTCGCTTTCCAAGAGCTCGTGTTGAGACGCCTGTATTTCGAGTACTTCTTCTACTTCCTCTTCCTTGGGTTGTGATTGCGACTCTTCGTCAATGGTGCTTTTCGAAGGGTATTTGAGGCCCTTTCCGCCCTTCATTGCTCTTGGAGGGATACCTTCAGGGTCTCGTGATCCTTCGCGAACAATCTCTACGTGGTTTCCCGAATCGGTCAGTTTCACCAGAGCCTCCTCAGGGTCATGAGAGAGGCGACTGCTTCTCCGTGTGACTGTAGGATGAGGTGCAGATGAGGTGGCCGGCTGATTGATACCGTAACTTCCGCTCCTAGTTCGCAGGCTTCTCGCTGAACGAGCAGGGGTGGTCTTGAGAGTGATGATCAACTTTTTTCGCGGAGATGTTGTGGCTTGGCGACGTGGACGGTCTTCGCCTGAGGAATTGGCAAGTTCATCTTCCTCGTCCTCGGAACTTTCTTCATATTTGTTTGCAGCTTTTTTGGCCGCCCTGCGAACAGGTCGGCCTATCGCATTTGTCTCTATATCGTCATCTTCGTCCTCGTCAGAAAACGAATCCTCGTCCGACACGACTTCGTCCGAGTCACTGTCGACATCGGAACCCGCATATCCTCTCTTGCGCTTCTTGCGAACAGGAGCTCCTCGCCGCCGAGGCTTCGCAGAGCGAGATTTGGAGGGGCCGGCTGCTCGGTCATCATAATCCTCATCATCCGAATCTTCATAGTTGACGACTTCTTCGAGCGTCCTCTTGCTTCCGCGTCCTGCGGGCATGGTGGTGGTTCGCTTTGGGAGGTACTTTGACGGGAGGGGGGTCGGGTTGGGTGGTAGGGTATCTCAGCAAGTTATGTCGCGGCACTGGCTGCAGCACAACAGCATCCCACCTGGCCAACTCGAAGAATTTATGTCTGGTTACGAGCCACGCGGGAAGGGACCAAAGCCGTCTGATTTGTTGAATGATGAATGACTTTGCATGGAGGGATCGCAGCGCGTCAGTCAGTAAGCGGGTCGATGGCGCGATCCAGGGGAGGGATCGAACGGGGGACAGGGCCAGGGATATCAGAGAGACTCCAGTGTCATTTCTGCGACGGCAGAGGATGCACGATCGCCTCCGAGCACTCTGAGCGATGATATTTTGATGGTTTGGTGGGAGATTCGAACCTCTGGCTTTTTGGGGGGTTTCGCAGTTCCCAGAGGCGCAAGGCGTGTTTTGGGGCTAGCGCAGGCAAAGCTGAGAGCCACTCACCGCGCCAAGTCCAGCCAAGACCTCCACTTTTGTAGGGCTACAGCCAATCACGGTCACTGGCGCTGATAAACCCAACAGGCAAGAGATCTCGTCGCGAGCAGCACTCTGGAAGCATCAAATATCAACATGTCTCGATCATCGACTTTTGGTGTCTTAGAAGCCCCAAAACTGTGCGGACCTGGTACCGGAGAGGTATGCGACACCATCGCTGGGCTTTTCACCACTTCTCCCCGCCGCCGCCGGCCGTATCACGCGTGGAACGAATTGTAGGAACATTTTATTCCACCCCAAGCAGTGGCTGCAAAGATCGACGTCAGATCTCGGTTGTGCCTCGCCAGAACCTCCCTGCCGGTTCGTCGGCTGCATTGGCGCCCGCACAGGGCAACGTACTTTTGTGTGTCACGTGATGGACATCAGTCTTCGAGTTTTCTACTTCAATTGGGTTTTATCGATAGATAGTGCTATAGCACCTACGCATGCTCGCTAACGCTTGTTCATTCTAATGATACATATCGGTCTGGGGTCATTGTGTCATCTCTGCAGGCGATTGTACCAGGCCGTCTTCGCCCTCCGCGTCATCTGTTGTCACAGCGTCATCCTCTCCCTCAGTGGCTCCGTCGTCATGCCATAGCACGGAAGCCTGTCTTGTGAGTTCCTCAAGGATACTGCTTTGCCTCCGCACCGGCGACATTGCGGGTTTGAGGAGTTTCTTTTCTGTTGATGCCGAGTTTTCATCGGTCCCAGGTCGCCTCCGGGCGCGTAGGAGAGCCTCCTGGGCCTGTTGCTCAAGGACAGGGTTTGGCACACGCGCGCCGTCGTCAATGGGACCTCCCATTCGCAGCCCCTCCAGAATGACCCTTTCAATCTTCAAGCGATTTGAGATGAAGCGAATCTTTGGCCAGCAGCTGCGCTGCCCAACGATGAGCATTCGATCCAGTCGACGAGGAGTAGGGTCGGTGAGGATATTCCAAAAGTCGCTGACGATCGTTTTGGGCCAGATGGTCACCGTTCCAGAGAATCGTTGTAGCCAAATCTCACTCCAATCCTGACCCAGGGGCCGAGGCAGTAGCTCAAGGTGTCGCAGAATCTTGAGATACTTTTGTAGATCGAGCTTCACCGAGGTCTCAATGGTGGACCCAAGGAATCCTCCACGCCAGCCTCGGCCCTTGCGATGTGTGACTGGCCGACCTGGTGATCCTCGAGGTGAGAAGAAGAACAAATTGATATGCGGGTTGACCTGAGAAACAATGGAGAAGTTGACGTTGAAGTGGATGTTGAGCGCTTTCAAGGGAATATCTGTACGCAAGCTTCCATCTTTCCATTTGTTGCCAAATGAATAGGGCACCAGTTTTCCGTCGTTCATCTTTCGCATTAGCACGATTGGATTGAGAATTCCAGGGACAGCCGCAGACGCAAGCACCGCAGACCAGATGACGCAGTCGGGACTCGTAATGTGGTTATTCAAGATCGTTGGGGAATGGGGATCAGAGGGAACACATGAGACGTTGAGGATGCGGCCAGTTCTCTGATATGCTTCTCGAAAAGTCAACGAGCCCCGGCAGAACCAGCTGCATTGCATCGCCCAGTCAAGCGAATCGAATCTCGCACCAGTACGCCACCATCTGCGAATCCATGTGGCAAATCCCTCGTGACAGGCCCTGATACGATATGCCAATGCCGGTACCAGGAGTTTCTTTAATTCCTCGTCCGTTCTGGTCGCCACCAGGGCCGCAACCAGGGCGCCGCCAGACGTACCGGTGATAATTTCAGGGAGCTGACCTGTGTCAAGCAGGGCTTTGACAATACCGAAATGGTAATACGCAAAGGTCGCCCCCCCAGAAAGGCAGAGTGCCGTGCGCCCATAGTTTAATTCGAGATGCCGGAAGAATGATACCTTTTCTTTGTCGGTGATTTGTTTATTCTCGAGCACGAATCGAAGGCTTCGCTCAACTTGATCAACGAAGGTTTGTATCAGGTCCTTCGTACCAATATAAGTCTCACTGTACAAATGTGGATTCTCCACGCCAACAAAATTGTTCTTGACGCAACTTTCGAGCAGTGACTTCAATTCATTCAATGCCACGAGGCCGCCATCTCCCCCTTGGTGTCTTTGAGACTCGGCTATAGCTCTCCGATGTAGCTCGGCCAGTTGGACGGCGACCTTTTTCACGGTTTGGTGGTTGTAATACGAGTATGGGTCGGAGTGCTTCCACTCCTCATTCCCAAGATACTCGTCGAGACGGTGGGCGGCTTCTTGCCATTCGTCGTAGGTAGTCGCTCGCTGTAGTTCTCTGCGCAGTCTTTCGCGTTCCCCGGTCCATGAAAACACATGCTCGTAAGCGTAGATGTAGAGCCGGGTCAAATTATAAATGATGAAGAGAAACACTATCCAGCCACAGACAATGAGCAATAAAGGATAGTACAGGATCGTATAGACGAAGCCTTCGCGAGTCTCGTCCTTGGATCGCGGTGCCGCTTTCCGTCGGACTCGACTTCTCTTCACACGCTGTCTCACTGGACCCCAATCATTCAAAGCCGTCACGGGCTCGGTACTGGGGGCAGTTAGGGCTTCTGCAAAACTCTCTAGATCTTCGCGTCGAATAAAATCAGTGTCGTAGTCTGGTAATTCGCGAATATCATAGGTGCCTGCAGAGGCTGGCGTTGATGCAACTGCATCGGTCTTTTGTGGGATAGATGTCATCGTTCTGACATTGTCGATGTCACAATCCTAGCCCAAGTCCATTACAGAATCACGAAGGCAGGACTACCACCATAAAAAAGAGAAGATTTGAGGATAAAACAAGGGAGGTTCAAACCGGTGGAGAGATAATGTTAAGGTGGCACGGTGGTTCCACTATGATGATGATGTCTTTTTGTTGGGGTCACCAGGTGCCTGGAACGCCAAAGAAGTCACTGGCATCGTGAGGCTCGCAGAAGGGGCTTGGCATTTGCGCCACTTAAACGGGCAACATGCTAAGAAAGCGCCACACTTGTCAAGCCACAGTGCCACAGTGCCACAACACCTCGACAGCACCAGTGGCACAATACATGCTTTGAACCACCGAGTATATAGCAATGAGCTGGGGTATCGATCTGGCAGATGAGGACCACGATTGCTCAAGAAACCTTGCTGGTACGGTCTATTCTATGCGCGATCATTGTGTACTCATGTATGGATGATATGTCCAATCCAGTTCACGATACGACCAACAGCGGACAGCGAGTGCATCCTAGCAGCGAGATTATGTTTTCGACGAACATTGCTCTTCTTTACACGACTCAATCCTCCTCGATGAATAGTTTTTCGACTGGTTTCACACTCACTCCTGAATTTTTAACGCAGGCCATGGTTTGTATGGAAGCGCGTCGCAAGTGTCGCAAAGACCATTTAACGGCCCTGTCTTCTTAGTTCAAGTGCGGAGCATGGAAAACACCTCTGTATAGACCTCTTCAGCCTCGACGAAGCGATATGGGGGCGAAAATTTATTTCCGAAGTCGTCGTTGAGTAGACGCCTGTGGCATCCCATCCGCGGAAACATCTGATAAGCCTAGATCAAACCGGCCCGGCATTCTAGAACCAGTGAAACATCAAAGTGGTGCCCTGCTAGGAATGTAACCAGGCGTCAATCAGGCAGTATTGTATGTCAGCGCCAGCGTCTTTCTCTCTGTAGGACTCTATGTTGATATCCTGCCTGGTTTATACAAGTAAGGTATGTAGATGGACTTTGCAGTAGAGTGGTTTAAAGGACGCGTGCAAACCGGTAATCTATTGCACCGGGGTGTCGGTCTAGTGGAATATACACAGACGGTGAATCGCGTGAGAGCGGGATCGAGCAACGCCTGAGTCTCGATCAGCCTCACGACGATTTGGGTAAAAGAGCCTGTGTGTATTTCGACCAGCGGATTCAGCCTTCTATGCGGCGGCATTTAAACGTCCTGATCAATCTGACGGCAAGGATCAACCTGAATACCATGAAGTTACCATGGCAAGGACAATATATACGTGATATCCCTTGGGAAGATTGAACTTTTCCCGTTGTGTATCCTGCACCACCACCAAGTCACGCGTCGATGTAAAGTTCAACGAGGGTGCAAAACATGGGGTCGGAATGACCAACCGTACAAATTACGGGGTGTTGTGGGAGGTATTTGTTGTCAAGTTGAAATAAACAACAATCTAAAAAAGTGCCTTTGAGGATATTTGAATGCGCTTGACTTGTTTCATGATGTTAGAAGCGACCCAAAGCGTGTCGAGGCTCTGTACTATATGACGAGCATACTACAGAGTTACCTACTAGAGAGGTACGTAGAGGCAATGACGTAGTGCATAAGTGTGGTTCACACCTTCCTCGTTGTTATCTATCATCAATGATCATCCAATCTCCCCCAATCCCCACGGGTTCCCAACACGTTCCCTTGGACACACCGCTCTTCTTCCCCTCCTCGCATGGCAATATGAGGATTCCATCTCAGCTACCTTATCCCTCCTTGAGAGTCATTAGGGTTTTGATCAACACATTTCTGGTCAGATGATGGAGCAATCTTTGTCTGATCTTCAATGCAGAGGTCAGCGTTGCCAGTCTTCCAGCCTGCCAGCGCTGGACACATATGCAACGCATTAACTCTCGCAAATTGCCCAGTGGATAATTGTCGGGGCTTGACATCATACCTACAGTAGTCGCTTGTGCCCCTCCATCGCACGACGGGGTCCAAAATCCACCGGGCCCCAGCAACGCAGTCCTCCACAATCCTCCTCCCTCGACGGTTTCGCCAAGCAGCTCATCTGCCATGCCTATCACTGTAACAAGTTTCCAAAGCGAACGGGCCACTGAGCAAAGGGAGATCTCCGCTTGTTGTTTCCATGTGACTCCTTATGAATATGGAGGCCCCGTTTTGTGCCGAGCGGAAACCCAAAAGTGGTTGATCGTCGAAGCATTTGCCCGAGGGTACGACTATCATGGATAAAAAAAACCAGTTACTTGTCCTTCGGTCGAACTCTGGGCGCGGTGCTTCCTTGACGCTGTGGGGGTTAGCGACGAGTTCTAGGCCACTTGGAGCCCTGCAGAGCTTTGGAAGTGATGCAAGATGTCGTGGGCATGCAACCTGAATCCACTACAGCTTTGCCGCTAACATAGCCTGGAATCCCTGGACGCATATCTGCTTCTAGTGATCTCTTGCCTACGCGACCTCGGTGCGGCGCCGCGCTGGACCATATTACCTGCCGTGTTGCTGTACTTGTAGCCAGAGCAGGATGCTTCCATCGTTCCATGGTACCGACCGAGTATTCCTGTACTCTCAAGAGGGATTTTGGTCATTGTCTCTCTTTTGTAAAGGATACACTGCCCTCGCCAATCCGTGCTGATTGACTGTTGGCATAAGGCAGTCATTGCATAATTATCATTCAACCCGCCGTGGCTTGTCGAACCGTTTTCCTCGTTTGTTTCCCCAAGAATGCCAGTAAAGTTTCTCTTTCTCTTAGGATACCCAACAGAACTTTCTTCTTTTTGCTTTTTCTGCCCTCCCTCCCATCTATTTTCTCAGCTCAATTGGTACCACTCCAAGTACCCGGTACAGCTGGAGCAAACAAATAATATCAAGCATGTGAAAATCCTTGCTTACCTTCATTTCCCTCTCGGCCTCTTTCAGGTGTAGCTCCAGCTTGGAATCGGGTGTGCCATTGGTTGCTCGCTTCAAATCACTCACAGGACGGTTGTGTTAGCAGGAAATAATGCTTCATGGTTGAAGCTAACAGTGCACTTGGGCTCAAGTCCAGTGGGGTTAGGTGGCTACCGACAAGTAACCAGTAGCACGAGTAGGGCGCTGGAGGGACCCCGTCCAAGCTAAGAATGGCGTCAATGCGGTGTCGACAGAGGCGAGACAGTCTGGAGGGGCAAACAAAGGGACACTGATGGCTTGTCTCGTTCGTGGTCGCCCGTAAAGCACCTGGAAGCGGGTTCCAATCTTGACTGGCAGGACTCGAAGCTCTCGGCAGCCGGAATCCGACCTCAGGCAGTGATATACGTAGGTAGAATAAAATCTTGTGCCCCCGAAACAGCCTTCACTCGACCAATGGTGTAACATTTCCATTGCCTGCGATCTTCCTGTGACACAGCATAATTCGTTTGATGCTGAAAGACTTCTCGGTTGTCCGCACTACATCCCACACTTGGCTTCCTAAGTGGCGGGAAGCGCAAGAACCAGCCCTCAGTAAGCGATTCGCAGCCCACGCACGGGTCCTACTCGTATTTTGCCCCAGAGGTTAGACTTCGAGGAGATCTCCCTGATTTTTTATGCAGGAATTGGTGCCCTTTCTCCCCCGGAGTTCGCTAACAGAACAAAGCCCGGCGTTCTGTCTGCTTCGTGAATGTAGGTCCCAGACCTCTCGGGGTTTCAGCACGTAAAATGAAATGCTGGAACTGTAACCCCCCTTTGCTGAGCCTGCATCCGGCTCAAATCAAGCAGCCTGATCCGATGGGAGAGCGGTGGTTGGTAACAAGGCCACCACTTTTTTCTCAGCATCGGTCATGAGGTCCTCCGAAGCTGCAGCTGATTTTGACGCTAGCAATGTGACCACGGACCAATGCGCCCTAGATTTGCAGCAAAGAGGGAGCATTCTTTGCTTAGCGGGTTTCTTACCACCCTCAGATTGAGTCAATAATGGCGAACTTGTGTGTTTGACTGAGAAATATTCCCGCTCGAACTCGTGCAGCATTCTGTGTCACACGGCTCATGCATCAGCATTGGTCAATCGGTCGAGACCGCGAGAAGGCACAGCCTGGAATTGTCATTTTTAGAGTGGCGGTCAGAAGCCTGACCTGTCGTTGACGGAGCACAGACGCAGAAGGACTGGTCATGCAGACGGGCGTCCGTGATATGTGAGTGCCGAAGACAAGGACAGAAGCAGATACGAATGCAAGTTGGTAGCCATCGGGTTCTGCGAAGCCAGACCGGCAGACTGGCTTGCCACAACACCTCGTTTTGGTTGGCGTTATCGTCGTCAGCGCATAGCAGCCCGGACGAATGAAGAGATCCAGAGCCTGATCAGGCTACACTGAGGTTGTTTCGAAGTGTCGGGCCAGTCAAACAACAGACAGCTATTCCTAGTGTGCTCTAACCCTCAGCGGTGCATCAAAGCGCCTAATGGTACTGGTCTCTCGCCCTCTGGCTCTCTTGACTCTCCACGAGACGACCACACCGACAACTTATTGGGCGTCGCTTTTGTACATGGCGTGGAATTGCTCTAAAGCTGCAAGGAAACTCCTGCCACTTTGACTGCAGAAGGTGCAAAAGTTCCCAGAACCAAAGATCGAGAAAAGTTTAGCCTCGACGATGTGACAGAACCTTTTCCAGCACGGTTCTCCCAGTCGCATGTCGAGTGGCATGAGGGGGCAAGGCCAGCGGTTGTGTGATTGTGTATCTCCTGCCGCCTCTGATTAGGCGGCTTCCTTCGAAGATGATGCTGTAGGAACCAAGCGAGGGCCGAGCCTGTCCGGCCGGCCATCGACGGATCTCATTGCGACATCTAAACACTCGGGACCTGGTCTGGTGTCTGGAAGCTGAGTCTAATTTTTTTGACGGATTACGAGGTCAATCACGAGAATGAGGACAGTGGAGGGTGTGAAGCTTTCGGATTTCGGGCGGGTAACTTGGGCAGGGAGAGGATATCATCGCCGCTCTCGTGATCAAAAAGCCGTGAGGGTCCCCCGAAGGAGCACAATTGTGGATAGGGATAAGTCGTCGATATACCCGTCGTGGAAAAGGCATAGAGACACCGCAGGGAGATCAACGTCGATCCTGTTGACTCAACTCGCTCTGAGCAGAGCCTGAGCAATACCATCAGCTTCAGATGACAACCCAGGGTGCCACCAGAGTTGTCCTGAGGACGTAGTTAGTACTCACTCATTTGTCCTTGTCATTCTTAGCCTGGTATGCAAAGGCAATCCAGGGAACCAGTCAGTTGAGCAAGTGGACTACCGTGGGGTTGTTGAAGGGAGGGGGGGGGAGAGGCGCGTTTTGTTATAGGAAGCGTGGCGGAATCCTCTATTACTTGGGTACAGCCCACCAAGACTGTTGATGATATGCATCTGATCCCGCTGCCTCTAACTGAGCCGGGCATTAATAGCTAGTTCTTTCCCACCCCCCGGCTCCGTTCAGACCACCCATGCCCCTGCATCTGATCGGTTCTAGTTAAAGGTGCCCATTACGAGCTGCCCGCCTGCCCGCCCTGCCCGCTGTCCCCCCTCCACCCTGGCCCCAAGCCCAATCTAACTCTGTTGTTACCTTTTGATAGCAAAACTCTGCACACTCAATCTCTTCCATTTCCATCCTGCATCCCACTTCCGCCCTCCTGCGCTCCCCTACACAAACTTCAGACAGTTGAACTCTACCTTGTCACCGCCATTGTTCAACATCCTGGGGTCTTGCACATCAGACGCGGCCGTCGTTGCATCTCTTCTGTGCTGGTATTCTGGGTTCTCATACACACCCTCATATCTCCTCCCCCCTCTCAGCCTCATTCATCCCACGGCTCATCTCACTGCTGACCCGTCGAGGCCCGTCACTTGCTCTCCCACGACTGTCACGCAACCACTTGTGCTTACACAACAGTTGGTTGAACGTCCCAATTCCCCTCAATATACACAGCGTTCTGCCTCAATTTCACTCGGGTGAATCAGAGTCTTGTCTCACTGGGCATCACGCGTGAAGAGAGGCACAGACACATCTGCAATCTTCCTTACCGGCTGCGGACAGTCTCTTCAGCCTGGTCACGTAGACAGGGCATTGCAGCCAGGACCTTTTGACACGCCACATGCCACCATGATTTCTTTGCGGAATCCTCGTATGTTCTCGTCCTTCCCAATATCCAACCTGTCAATGAGCCTTCAGTTGACTTGGCGAACAGCTCCCGGGTCGCACGTCTTAGACCTCCACACTCCTTTACCTTGAAAATTTGTTCCCAAAGAGCCTTTCCCACAAGCCCATATCGAGCCCTCGAGGTCGACAAAGCAGGAGATGGACCGCCTGCAAACAGAAGATGGGCATCATTTCATTCGGGTAAGTGTTATCTAGCATCGCAATCACAACTATGCGCACGCGGGCTAGGATCAAGTCGCTTGCAAAATTCCTCTACCCCCTCCATACCAAGCATCCTGACTGATTCGTTGTGATGTCCTTTGCAGTCTCTGGCGCAATTTATCCGCCAACATGAGAAGGCCCTCGCAAACAGTCTGCAGATGTCTGTTCACAGGCGGCAGGCTTCCCTCAACAATAACTCTGCAAACAGCTCTGTCCCAACCTCTGGTACATCTTCCTCGAGTACAAATACCTCCGCCAGCGCTCTAGCTGCAGCATTCTCCTTTGCTGGCCTCTACTTTCGATCCCATGCCGCGAAGGCGGCATTGTTGACGCTGACACCCCACCATCTCTTCTACCTCTTATCTCGCATGGAAGAGCTGGATATAGCTGTTGGGCCGATGAACATACGACTCGAGAGTTTGACCAGCGAGCCTACACCCTCCAACTATGTCTCCTTCCTGCAAACCCACAAACCGTCCAAAGGCCGGAGTGATAAAGATTCGATACATTCCGTGTCCAGCATGCGCAGTGTCATGTCGGGAATGAGCTCTTTTTGGTCGTCCATTGGCCTGGGAGGGGGCACATCCAAAAGCGAGAAGGCCAAAGCCCTAACGCAGGCGGACCTCACCTATCTCTATTCTGCCTTTACTAAGCTTCCTTCTTTGCGCCTCACCACTGATCACCGCGCACGGCTGATCAAGGGATACGAGGAATTCCCCTTCGATACTGCTGTTCCTTTATTTGCTTTCAAGAACCTTCAACAGCTGGACATAGTGGATCTTGATTTCCGCCAATTCTTCGGATGGGATCGAATATCCGAACAGCTGACACTACTTACAGTCAAGCGGGCTAATGTCAGTGATCCAACTGAGCTACTCACCAACATTGTTCTGGACGACGCTGAGAAACGTCGAAGACGATCCACCAAAGGAGGACGTGGATCTCCCACCATGTCCGCCTCCTGGACAGTGCCGTCCACCCCACGAGCTGAATATGCACAGTCACATTCTGATCCAGGCTCGCCAGCCCATGGAAGCTTGGATAATGAAGACTCGATGGAGCCAGGGCACAAAACGAAGCCGCTCTCTGGAAGCGTGTCTCCAAAACGGCCAAGTGCCTCTCGGCCTGCCAGCTCGTATAGACATGTTCGGACTTACTCGTCGACGGTGAGAAGGACAGGATCTGGAAGTTCCTACTCGAGCGAGTACTCGATCCAGCCGCATCGTAGCGAGAGCAGCACCAACATGCTGAGCTTAAATACCCTACCTCCCTCAAAATGGCAGAGGCTGAAGTATCTATCCCTGGCAGACAACTCCATGACCACCATCTCAGCACAAAGTCTGGCGCCTGTAGCCAGCACTCTTCGATCCCTCAATCTCTCTTCTAACCTCTTCAACGAAATCCCAGATAGCTTGGCATCCTTGACGAGGCTCGTTTCTCTTGATCTATCGAACTGCATGATTGGTTCTCTCCAGTCACTTTCGAGATCGCCTCTGCCTGCTATCCTCACAATTAACCTGAAAGGGAATCGCTTACGGTCATTGGCAGGTGTGGAGAAGCTGCTGTCTCTGGAACAGTTGAACGTCCAGGACAATCAGCTCTCAGATCCTATGGAAATGGCAAGACTCACGGGTATACCGAATCTAAAACGGATATGGGTCAAGCGAAACCCGTTCACCAAAACGCACTCTGAATACCGAGTGACCACCTTCAATCTCTTTCGAAAGACGCCTGGGTACGTGGAGGACATTATTGTCGATGACTCAGGGCCAGGTTATTCGGAGCGAAAGCAGTTGGTGGATCGAGTCCCCGAGGTTGAGCGAGAGCTTTCACAACCATCCGTCCGAATTGCTGAGCACCCGGTAATAGTTCAACAGTCTGATCCGGCTCAGCCTGGCTACAGCGAGTCAGCGGAGATTGTCATGAACACGACGCGCCGGAAAAAGCCTCCCCGAAGACGGATAGTAGATCTGGCACACGATGAAACTTTTGCCCGAGTTCCTGACGAGGACTTAGCAGCGACGATCACGCCGAGTGCCAATATCATGGACCATGATAACGTCCCAATACTCAGTGCCCCGACTATATCACAATCACGATTAGCCGAAGCAGTGGTGGACGACGTTTTCGATGGTTCGACAGAGGCACCATCTGTTGGCTCGAGCGAGCCAGCTCAACAACAAGATGACTACCGAGCGAAAGTGGAAGCACTCCGACAAGAATTTGGCAGCAATTGGCTCAACGCTTTGGGTGACCAGAATTGGCACAACAGCCATCATTTTGAAGTTTTACAAGGGCAAAGCCTGAGCCATGATGCGTTGCATCGGTCAGGACACCAGGTCATGGTTTCTGGTGGCGGGCGGACACTGGGATAAGTCCGCCTTCCCAACATGTGTGATTTTTGCTGCGTATGTGCGGACATTTCTCTTTTGACATTCTTACTAGAGGCCATTCGTGTCTCAGCCATGAGGCCGTGGGTTTTTTGTGTTTTGTTTGCATTGATATACCCATTCGTTGCGATTTTGCCGAAAGACTTCGTGGGATGTATAGCTGGATCGGGGAAACCAGTCGTCGCGTCTGTTTACCGCATGGGATTGTTCGTGGCATTCTGCTCAGATGTGCTTTTCGAAGCATAGCGATGGCGTTTTGTTTTGGTTCTGACGGGAAGGGAATCTAGTACAGACTGCTTTTATCATGTCTGCATGATTGCATGAAAGCATGAGACCATGGGACTGGGATGGAAGTTTAGTGCCTGTTTGCAATTGATACATGTTCGCGATCTTGTCCAAAGTACAGTACCAATATCTACATCCATCTCCTGCTTACCGGACAGCGCGTTGCCACCTCGATGGACACAGAACTATGCATAGTACGAATGGTGCTCTTACAATAACAGAGTGCTGACACCTGCAGCAGAATCCTGGCACACTGTGCCGGAGTCCGGATATAGCTGGGGAAGTTACGAGGCTCATCCACAAATCCGACAATAAGAACAAGCGTCGAATGATTATCTGCGTATGCAGAGTGTCACCACAGGCTAATTCCCCAGGTAAGGAATCCGAGTCGTCGAGTAAGCGACCACGCAGGATCCTAAAGTCGACACCGCAAAGGCGAAGTGATGTCCTAAGAGCTTTGTAGAGGTTGGGAGGGGGCAAGGTTTGCAATGGTAGATTCTTTATGGTCGCCACGGCGACGTCAGCTCATGCTCAAGGGAAATTATGCGCACCCATACCAAATCTCTGTCGTGAGATGGAGGTGAAGTGTTACAGGTATTGCTTTATGTCAGCATGGGAAGGGCCTTGCCCGTACTTATCAAATACAGTAGATGATGGTCGAAAGTAGAAAGGTGAAAGGTATTTGAGGATGCAGGAGGCCACGGCCACAGTGGTGTTTGGGTGGGCTGATTGGGTGATTAATGAGTGGGATGGATGGGTGGAGGGGAGGAGAGTTGAACGCGATTTAGCAGTTAGAGCGCAGCCAGGGGAACGCTGTATTCGCAGCTCTTCTTGCAGAGAAAACTTGACTGAATGATGTAGAGGACAGGCGAGTTGAGTAATGAGTTACTGGCGTTGTTGTCACTCGTGGCGACTGTCTCATTCCTTCTCGCGTATCTCGTGGTGTCTCTTGTGTGTCTCCTTCTCTTTCTCACCCCAAATTGTATGCTCGCAGGCTGCACACATAAGACTATCTCTTGTTTTGCTCTTGTTATGTTTCCTCCTCTTTCCCCTGACAGTCCTTGTACTTCTCTTCACGGTGTCAGACCGAAGGAAAAAAAACTCAACCAGAAAGAAGAAATAGGAGAGGGAAGATTTCTTTGTGTCTTGCAACTAAAACATAACGAGGAGTGTTGGTGCCAAGAGAGGATACCGCCTTGCCGCCTGCCAGGATTTGAGAAAATAGACGAATCCCGCCTTCCACCCACTGATCCCTCCCATTCCCATCCCTCCCTCCGTCCACCAACCACTCATCCAGTCCATCTTATCCCATAACCACCGCAAACCTGCACTGCGTTTCTCATCCGGCCGCAGTTCACCTCGCGTTTCGCCTGTATTAATCGCCCTGCGATCTGTATTCGATTCATTCCATCCTCATTCTTCAAAGCACCGCGAATCCGGCTCTTTGTCACTGACACCGACCCACTACCTGCAAGAAGAAAAATCGTACGGTGTCAAACTGGTGCTCACGAAACCCAACTGCGTTGCCCGCTCTGCGCCGAGAAAACACTCCTCAGCCTGGCACATTGTGCCTCCAACATCCACCACGATAACAACACCTTTCTTTGCTGAAGGTCATTGTCCCCTGCGATCTTCATTCCTCCCTCGTCAAGTCTGATTGGGGACTCCTCTCGCTGAACCCGTTTGTTGGGTGCCTCGGGGTCGAAAATTCAATTTTGGTACATACTCTCTGCCACCCCCCGAACTAGTCAGTTGCGTCAGCCGCCACTCACCACCTACAATTAATTCATCCCAGACTGATCCAAAACATTCTTCAGCAGACTAGCGTTACCATCTGCACGCCTCGACACCCATTGATTTCCTTGAATCTCCTCTCATCCGACCGCACCTGGTCGCCGCCCCCCCTTCCTTCCACCCCCTTGCCCCGCCCGCGGCGATCCCACTATGGCCGACGCAAATGAGGTAGACCTCGATTCTGTCATTGATCGCCTGTTAGAGGTCAGAGGAAGCAGACCAGGGAAGCAGGTTCAGCTGCTCGAAAATGAGATTCGCTACCTTTGCACAAAGGCGCGAGAAATCTTCATCTCGCAGCCGATATTGCTCGAGCTAGAAGCCCCCATCAAGGTACGAATTGCTCCTCCTTTGAACATCAATCTGCCCTCGCGGAAAACAGTCACACTGATTATCATCGTCGTAGATTTGTGGCGATATTCATGGCCAGTACTACGACCTTCTCCGCCTCTTCGAATATGGCGGTTTCCCCCCCGAAGCCAACTATCTCTTCCTCGGCGATTACGTGGATCGAGGCAAGCAATCCCTCGAGACTATCTGCTTGCTTCTAGCCTACAAGATCAAATACCCCGAAAACTTCTTCATTCTGCGTGGCAACCACGAGTGCGCTTCCATCAACCGTATTTATGGCTTCTACGATGAGTGCAAACGTCGATACAATATTAAGCTATGGAAGACATTTACGGACTGCTTCAACTGCTTGCCGATCGCCGCTATCATTGACGAGAAGATCTTCACCATGCACGGTGGCTTGAGTCCGGATCTGAACTCAATGGAGCAGATACGCCGTGTCATGCGACCGACAGATGTGAGTGTTCCCACCTGCTTGCGAAGCCGGCACGGTCGCGGCTGTTCTACATGAGTACTGAATCCACTAACGAACAACAGATTCCGGACTGCGGCCTCCTTTGCGATTTACTCTGGTCAGATCCCGACAAGGACATCACCGGCTGGAGTGAGAACGATCGTGGCGTGTCCTTCACCTTTGGACCCGATGTCGTGTCACGATTCCTGCAAAAACATGACATGGACCTTATCTGTCGTGCACATCAAGTGGTGGAAGACGGCTACGAGTTCTTCTCCAAGCGACAGTTGGTCACCCTGTTCAGCGCTCCAAACTACTGCGGCGAGTTTGACAATGCTGGTGCCATGATGAGCGTAGACGAAAGTCTACTTTGCTCCTTCCAGGTACGGCACAAACCCTCTGGATCCTTGAAGTATCCTTGCTGACTTTCCACCCGCACCAGATTCTCAAACCTGCCGAGAAGAAACAAAAGTACGTGTATGGCTCCAAGAGCCCAAGCGGGTCCAATACTCCGTCTCGCAAATCCAAAACCTAGTCCCTTCGACTCGGGCTGATCGATGTCATTGATAGCAGGTTTGGAAGAAGATAGGGTCACCTTCTGGCTTCCCCGTCGATCCGGTCTCGCACTCGACCAGTGTCCTTTCCCTCCGGTTCCGAAGCATGTGACCAACCGCCACCACTTGATAGTTTCCACGCTCTCATGAACATCTCATCTTTTTGGACCTGCGAAAGACTTCCCAGTTACTCATTTTCATCAATACGTTGACTAGCCCTCGGACCTGTCAGATTTTTGGAGGTCGGACGCCAGTCTTTAGTATCCACAATGGCAAAATCAGTCATGACGACAAATTCGGCGGCAAGGTATTGGGTCGAGGCAAAGGTCAAGGACGAGTCGGCCTAAGTACTTTTCATGGGGCTCTCAATGGAAATGGGCTCAGGGATAGTGATGTTTTGTGGAACAGGGTCGTGGTGTATGAGACATGGAGAATGCTTTTTTGACCACCCGGAACCTGACCCCCCTGTTCGCGGTGTAACTGCCGATGTGTTTTTGTCTGTGGGAAAGAAGGAAAGAGATGTTGCTGGAGCGCAGGGCGCAAGGCGAGACTACTTTCCCCATTCCAAATGTACTACGCAAATGCCGGTTTTGCTTTCCTGCCCTTTTTTTCGATGCGGTGATGAAGGATGGACAAAGAAACGCCCATGGAATGATTGAATGCACGGTGCAGAACAAGAATAAAGCAGATCATACCACACGACACAAAGCAGAGCAGTTACGCATCGAGTTAGCAGTTGAATCCGCTCCCTCTGTATCAAGATGACTTTAAATAAGTAGTATGCTGTGAATTTAATAGAGGGTTTTGTTATTTTGGGATGAGACGAGATAGTAGTGCGTACGACGAACTGCGCCTATACGTCTTGCCTACGCCATATCTTACAGATTGAGTGTTATGGTCGCTGACCTTGGGAGCCGAGAACAACACAGGTGAGCTATATCTCGTGGACCCATCTCGAGGGCTATATCTACACATTAGGTACCTAGGACGTTCAACACAACACGTATATATGACATATATATACATATATGTACCCACAAAGCACATACACACCATGCATATTGACTCTTTATACACATGCACGTGGAGCTTGGATATCTGTATTGTTCTCTCTGGCTTACTCTCCCTTACTACGTAGCTAGGTGGGTAGGCAGATAGGTAAGTATATAGGTAGGTATGGAGATATATATGTGTGTGTGTTGCCACAGACTGGATCGATAGTGATGATGATGGATGCGGTCAAAGTATCGACAGAAAATCACATTCATTCATCCATTCTAACGGTCTAATAATACCTGTTTAACTGACAACCTGCCTCCCTCTCTACCGACCGGATGTTTGTTTAGTCTGTTTAGTCTGTCTGTGTGTCTTGCCTCTCTCTCTCTCTCTCTCTGCCCGAGTGTTGTGTATTTCGTCACTGTGTTCTTGTTTTACTTCTCTTCCTCTCTTTCTACCTCTCGCGGCTCTCATCTTATCTTGTATGTTCTTCTTCCAGCATGTGTATCGTATTATCTCGCGTCAAAATGTTTTGATGGGGGTTTGCATGTGAGTGGTCTCGCTGCTCAAATGAAGAAATGGCATTGTGTCTTATCAACTCCGATTTTTTGACTCCTCTTCGTACCAAGGGCCCATTGATTTGGTATGGTGGATGTATGTGTGTGCATGGAATGGGACGGCGGACGAGGTTTGAGGAACTGATTGATTGATTGATTTCTCTGACGAAAGGGTGAAATTGGGACTATGGGGATTGTGGCTCGACAGATTGAACGTATCGATCGCTGAAGGCCGTCGGGATTGCCTCCCTTTTGTCATTATGCATCATCTGCTCTGCTGTCTTTCAAACATATTGCGCCAACCACCTGATACCCTCTCCATAACCCTGCCTCATGACAACACTGCACATAAACACCTCAATCGGCCTGATTCCCTCGAGTGGTACCTTGCCCTTGCCCGTAGTCTGATACAGGCCTAGCTGATGTCTCAATTCATCCTCTGACACCGCATCCGGGTGATCGATTTTGTTTCCCAGAATCAGGAACGGCGTCTTTGCGAGGTCTTCCATTGCCAGTAGGGCATCGAGTTCTGCTTTGGCTTCCGGTAGACGTTCGTGGTCCTTGGCGTCGACGAGGAAGACGATGCCCGATACCTCGGGGAAGTAGTCGCGCCAGAGGCGGCGCGCTGCGCAGGAGTTAGTCCACCTGGCTGCGTCGCCCCGAAGGGCTGCGAAATAGTGTCCAACGTACCTTGTTGATGACCACCCAGGTCGAAGGTTGTGAATCTGTTGTTTCCAATGGCGAGTTCCTCGGAAGCTGTGCCAGAGCTTGTCAGTATAATATACTGATTCGAAGAGGATCATTGGGGATGTACATACTGGGATGTAAGGTTGGTTGCAGAATTGCGACACGGTCATTCTATAAAGCAGCACGCATGGTCAGCTTTCGAACTCTACGACCGAACCGAGTCCAAGATTGCAGCTCCTCCACGTCCATGATCAAAGCCATGGGTCATGATAGGCAGTCCCAATCTGTTCCTATCCAGTTCCGCACCACACAAACTCCGCGGTTTGTTGCTTCAGAGCCCTCTCACCTTCAACATGTGTAATAGTGTTGTCTTTCCCGCATTATCGAGACCGAGGAAGAGGAGTTTGGCATGCTTGTTCAGAAGACCCAGAGAGGCGAGGATATCGTAGACTAAAGTGATAACAACCATCAGGTCAGTCTGTCCTCTGCACAAGCGCAGGAAGTCCATTGCACATACACCAGTTTATGATCCACATCTTTGCACGTCCGAACGAGGCAGAGGTGGTCTTTGAAAATATGGGAGCACGAAACTAACGAGGAGGCGGATCGCGAGAATAAGAGTGATAAACGCACTCGACCAGATCTCACGGCAGGAAGTGAGGTGATGGGGTGCCACCGTTGAGAAGTTCCGAAAAGAGAAAGAATCCCAAATACTCGGAGTTTAGACTTGGATCGAAGAATCTCTCACGTGATGCAGCAAAGTCACGTGAAACATAACACAAAAAGGTCACATTACATCACTCTTGGCGTCCTCGGCGTCAACCGTTGATCGACTTATGAACAGGAATAAACAAAATACTTCTTGGTGCTTTTGTGCATATCACGCTCTGCAATCGAGTCTGCCACTCGAGAGAGCTTTTTTGATATTGTGGGGACCATGCTGATGGTCATGTCACATATTTACAACGCAAGATGCGCCTCCCGCGACATGCGCCGGTGCTATGCATAAAATGCCCCTTGGATCCCAAAACCGTGCTTTGTGAAAAATGATATGCTGGCTGTGCGATAACCCTTGTTGCTCCCACCCAATCCCATCATCAATTCGTCATATTCGAGCGCTAAGCCGCACCGATATATGTTCAAAAAAAGCTCTAAGTGAGCCGAGGGGAAATGGTCGACAAGTAAAACAATATATGTGTAAAAGGGTGGACTTGAAGGGAATCAAAGTGAAAGTACCAGCTGAGTCTGTTGCCCGATGCCGTAGCCTTTTGTTCGCTCAGCACATTCTAGACCCAGCTCTTTCATGCGCTCCGCTCCACGACCAGGAACCGGTTTCCGTTCAGACTGTTCCTTGGCTGCTTTACGACAATGTTGACGCCAGTATTTTTCTTTGCGCTTTTGACGTTTCTTTTCAAGCCCGGCAACAATGTCAACGGGGCCACGAACGTGCATGTCTGGACGGAATGGTTCCTCAAGAGCGGGCGTGACAGCTCCAGACGCAATATTGGAGATGGAAGGACTGCCAATGTGGAAGTTTTTGAAGAATGGATTAGGAGTATCAGGGAGGGACGCTGTCCGTTCCATGCCAGGACGTTGAGCAAGACCTCTTGGGTTGATCCTGGTCCGGATACCAGCGTTTGTCGGCGACCCACGAGGAGAACGCAGCTTAGCTTGCGGAAAGGGTGACCTCAGTCGAGTGGGAGAATGCCCAAACAATTTTCGAGGTGGTGGTGATCGTGCAACGGCATGCCTCGGCGGCGGCACGCGGTGGATGCTGCGACCGACTCTTCCGCCGAATGCAGTGTGAGGTGGAGAGGGTGAATGAGCGATTGGCATGGTAAACGACGCCTTCCGGCGTCCATGATGCTCCTCGTCGAAGTCTGCAAACCCGTCCTTGAGCCATCGCGGGCCCTCGGAGCTGTGTTGCGACTCGTCGACCTCTTCATCGTCACTGTTTTCTTCGTTGTCTTCTGGATCAGTCGTCGGGAAGCTCGGATCTATATCTTGTGGGATGGGGATGTGCTTCTCTCGCTTCTTTTGCTCGCGGCATGAGATGTACGCGGCCTCCAACGGACGATCCTCGTCAAGAGTTCCGCAGACAAAGTCGGTGCTGTCGGGCAACTCTGGTGTGCCGGGTCTCATCTTCGGCACTTTGAAGGCGTTGTTATTGCGACGTCTTCCAACTTGCCTCATCATTGAGTGAAGGGGAGGCGTACTCGATCGAATCAAAGACTCGACGGAACTTGCCTCGGATTGTCGACGGGCGCTGAAGTGGCTGATGTTGAGATGGTCACTGCTCATGCCCGCACCGGTGTTCGAAGGCGCCCAGAATCTATATTCGGAGCCGCCGTCGCTCTCTTCGTCGGAGCTAGCGAAGCCTCCTTCGTCGTCAGATTCATTGCCACCATCGGTACCATCATCGGAAGGAGCGAAATCATCCTCATTGTCATTGTATTCATCCTCAGATGCATTTCCGAGTTCCTCCTGTTCTCGTTCTTCCTCCTCCGCCTCCTCTTCGGCTTCACGACCAATTTGCCGGATGCGGTTTTCCTTTTTCATGCAATCATCAAAAGTGAGCTTCTCCTTGTGGACATCTGGCTTGTCAACCCATGCGTCGGTCTCATCCTGAGATGCTGCAAATTCGTGAAAGGCTGCCTTTGGGGAGGGTGGGGTGAGTCTGAATTTCTCGGGACTAGCTACTCTAGTCGTGTCGGTGGAGTGGCCGGAGAGGTCGACAGATTCTGAGGTGGATTTGCGCCTGAAGGGAGCAGGAGACGGGCGCCGTGCGTTCTTTGCTTCAGCCCGTAGCTTGGCGGGGGAGCTTTTCATCTCGTTTGTGCTCGTTCGAGAGGGGCAAGCGAAGGTGAGTGCACACTTCCGCTTGGGGGGCTCGGGTTGTCCAGCTGACGGCTTTTGCTTGCTTAATGCCTCGCTTTCTTTGCTCTTCTCAGAATCCGTGCCCCCACAAGCAAACATGATGCAACGCTTGCGGCCCAGCGTCTTCTCAACCGCGGCTTCGCCAACTTCTGCCACTGCTTCCCTTTCGTCCTTCGTCACCGGGGCGATAAGCACCTTGGAGCCTGTTTTCTTGAAGTTGAGGAGGGTGCCGAAGCGCCCTGAGGGAGGTGGTGGACTGGGCGTCGCCGACGATGACTGGCTGGAGTCCCCATCACTCGTCAACTCGGCAGTCGACGGCATGCTCGCTGTACTATGGGAGGAAGTCGTCGATAGCCCTCGGTCGGCAAATCTATGAGAATCATCTTCGTGCTTGGATTCCGCCAGAATGGCTCGAGTCAAAAGAGACTCGCGGCGAGGATTGGGAGGAGCGGGAGATCGATGGTAGGCTGCCTCTCGCGTTGGGACGACGGTCAATGGGGATACGTGGTCGTCCGGTGGTTCATCAGCGTCCGCACTGAGCTCGTCGTCACCGAGAGGAACTGTGGGGGCGTTTGATAGACTAAACATTTTGAGTAAACTCTGCATGGCTGAACCTCTTCGGGTGGCGTCCATCTGGTGTTTCTGGTGATGTGCCATCTGAATTGCAGCCAGGAGTGACAAAGCAAGTGATGTAAAGGTATTGAAGAAGAATGCAGGAACTTTTTCCCACAGCCCGACACAGATGGCGATCAAGTTCAGGCAAGAACGCTACCAACACCAGTAGCCGAATGGCACTGTTTGGTTGGTGAAGGAAATGATTTTATGTTGGCCCACAGGGACCGCCGCTGTTATAAATTCGACTTGGACATTGTGTGAAGATAAAAAGTCAATTCCTCTGAACACCAGCAGAGTGGTAGAGCGTGAACCGGAGAGTCTTTGGAGGGGAGAGTGCGGCGCGACAGGTGGCGTTCTGCGGTGACTGCTGCGTCTCAGGACTTTTGCGAGAGCGTAATTTCGAGAGACAGGAGATCTGGAAGGTGTCAATAAGATGCGAGTATATGAGTTGGCATGAAACAGATTGCTTACGAGAAGCGAGTATGGTCAAGAGACCGAAGGTGCTGGATGAGAGGAGCAGTAGGAAGAAGACGGATGGAGGATGGCGAGGACGGGAAGTGGGAGTGGGTGGTAGTAATCGTAGGTGGTGTGCTTGTAGGGAGCAGTCGGGATGCGGGAGTGGAGAGGGAAAATTTGGAGAGGAAGAATAATGAACAAAGGACGACGGTGAAGAGGAAAATGGGTGAAAGATGAGGGAAAATCGCGGGCAGCCGGAATAGCAGCAAGCGAGAGAGGGTGGCAGAGTGTGGCAGAGGGATGCCACCAATTATGGCACCAATGGTACCCGGAATGGGATGGTTTGGATGGCAAGAAAAGAGAAAAATTTGGAGAAGGAAAAAGATTTGTGAGCAGAGGCAGAGAGAGAAGTAGTTAGTAAGAAGCCAGAGACCAGCGAACACACATAAACAAAACTCAGCGACGCAGCCATTCAGCCAGAAGATGCCAGGCCAAACGAGACCCAGTTTGGGGGGGAGGAGGGGGTTGCCTAGCCAGTCAACAGTCAACGGATTTCAGCCATTAGGTGTGTTGTTTGGACGGGTTCCAGTTGGACTGCTCATTGTTGGTTTTCCCCTAGGTACCCAGATGACCCCGCTATTAGGTACTCCGTAGGTCACTAAGGCGCCTAAGGAGGTAAAGAGTCTGCCCTGGGTTGCAATTTTAACTCGTTCCTCCTTACTGGTAAACTCTTTTCTCAGTGCCCGTAGTTGTAAGTCCTGGGTACAAAAGTCGACACCTGCGGGCAGGTGGCTACCCCCTTAGCCACCTTTTCCCGTGCTTTGAAAAGAGGCCAACAAAATCCATCTCATCCACACAGCCCACCATCTGCCGCCTACCACCCACCGCTCACTCAACTATCGAGCACCGACCACCGTACCACTAACTCTCAAACGGCAACTCGTCGAGATCTCGGACCTGGATCCCTCGAGGTTGATCAATTCCTCTCGGCGGCAAAGGGCCAAAAAGACGCCCGAAGCTAGCCTGCCGTCTCCAGCAGTCCTGCACTTGAAACCGCCCACTTTGACTTGGATTTTCAGACGGGATCTCCTCAACCAGCAGGTTGGCCCTCGGTTTCTATTAGGGTTTTCGCCTCCCGAACTACTCGTATCCCACTTGGTGGTCCCTGCGACCTTGTGCGTTGGTGAAATTGCGCCCCTCCACAGACGGGTAGCGATCGGTGTAAAATAACACAATACTAATGCAAAGAGCAAGAGAGGATTAAAGGGAAACAATGACAGAACTACTGCAGGGTACTTGATCAAAACCAGTCCGTCATGCTCTCTGGAGTACATAGGATCGAGGAACCAACAAGTCCCAGTACACCGCCTCGGTACCATTGTACACGCGGAGACATGCTTTGCTTCCTATACAGGCACAGGCTCCAATGCCCTTGTGCTAATTTTATATGGGTTTGTGTCCCTCACAGCCCATTGTTGATCCCGCCGCATGGGCAGCCAGGAACCAGAGAGAAAACCCTGGTGCCACTTCGATCGACATGGTCATCTGTCGCCACGGTCAGCTCGTTGCACTGGTGGTGACATTCATCTGTGACATCTGGCAACATGATTGCCAAGGTGACCATTTCCGGGTGTGCCTTTTTCGATGGGGGCAGCTCCCGTGGACCGTGGACCCTGATAGTTCGTGAGTCGTAACTTGTTCCTAGGTCCTGCAGGCATTATGACCGGGATATTTCGCCGTCTTGACGCAATATGACAGCATACTTCTCGAATTCTGGCGCGTCATCTAAACTCTCATCCAACAAGAACGCGTTGTCATTTCCAGGTCTTTATTTGTTTGGTACTTGAATCAAACCTTTTCGCCCACCATGAACTGCCGCTGGTCAAACGGCGTCTGCCCTCCCGAAATCAGGTTCTTGGATCTGCTACATCATTGACCACTTGACCTGCGATCGCTTTGCAGCATATTCGTTATTGCCGAACCGCTTGACTGGTTCGTGATGGAAGAGAAGTGATCTGACGCAAGTGGGAAGTATCTTGAATCCAAGCATTACTTGACATGCAATTACGGAGTACATTGTGCGGTTTCGTGGGTTGGGATACCTGGTACTATCGAACTTGGTCCCAGGTATCATTGTGTTTCAACGCCCGTCATCCTTAACCTCGCCCTGCATCTGCGTTTCGATGCCCTGGGCTCCGACTTCAACGTAGGCTGAATCCCGCAGTCTCCTGTCAGCTGACATGACGTCAACCTCAATGCCTCACAAAGACGCGTACGAGGTACTCCCTGCTCTTACTCTCTTTGTACGCGTACTTGTACTCGTGGGCAACTGGAAAAATCCTCCAGGATGCTAAATCATTATGTTGTGAGATGACCTTGGCATGCTCACAGGGGAAACTGATTCCCTCGTGCCCATTTCACGGGCCGCACGGCTCGAGAGGTCTTACCGTCGAAGACATGGATGTGAGGGCTGTCTTTCAAGTGCCACCGCGTATTCCTCCAATCTCTTTCCTCCCGCGAGACCTCCAAACATGACATGATCTTCTGACGGTGCAGTACCGCATCCTGTATACTCACAGTAGTATTATTGCTGATGCTTTTCTCCACTGCTCACTTTGCTCACCAAGAGGATAGTTGCAGAGGTGTGACGGAGATCTTCGGACGCATAAGGACCAGTCAAACGCAGGCACTACCGCGTGCTACAACTCGGCAGCTTGCCCCGATATATTATTCGCAGAGATCTTTTTCTGATGTACACATCCACAGCGGTCCGCATGCGCATGAAACCAGCGACCCTTTGCACTGTCTGACGGTGAACAGGCGGGTCTGTGCCACTCTGTTCCTCAAAAGAATGATTCTAGAAGCACATGCACCGGTGACACCGAAGACAAGACAGCTGAAGCACCTGGCAACCTCAGTCATCTGGCTGACCACGGGCCCTCTCACGATGCATTCATTCTCAGCCATATTGCGTGTCGCATTCAATTCCACGTAAGAATGCGAGCTGCTGTTAGCTTGGACTACTCCCAGAGCTCGATAAAGCTATGCTGTAACGACGCAAGTAGTTTATTCATCCACATCCACAGTGTGGGGATAGCTGCATGGCCAAGCGAGCGTCCTCCACACTATTAAATCGGCAAACGAGGTCGCGGAAGCTCAAGTGAGACCACGACTGCAGATGCAAGTGCGCCGTGGGATATGAACACAATTCAGAGTACCAAATACAAATTGTCAGTGACCTTGGGCGAGTTTTTGGATCTCGAGCGGACAAAGCAGAAATGTGAATGGGCGGAGACGACAACGCACAGACCAGTGGAGCCACCGGCGGGTCTGGCCCACAGCCCCATTGAGAACGGACTTTTTACTATGAGGCATTTTCAATTAGCGAATCGCAGTGAAGAACAACTGGGTGTTGATGGAGACTAAAAGAAGGCTAATGCAACAACCACTTTGAGAAAGAAGCAACTTGTGACCACTGACCAAGTCCGCCACTCACTGACCGAGGTTTCCTTTTGCCTACCCCTCACCACACACATTCCCATTCCTTGTACGAAGAAGAAAAAACGGCGACTCGTGTTAGTGGGCTCTTGCGAGATGTAGTCTTGGCGAGTACGACGCGACATTCCAAGCTTGTACTTGTAGTTCACAACTGCTCTCGTCTTGACGATGTGTGTGCGTTTGTGCGGCGCTTACCATCTCCCAATAGAAGGCGAGCACTGCTTTGGGTATGTTGTTTTCCAGATGGAGTAACCTCTTTTTGAATTTCATTTTCCAGCAAAGCCGTAAAATGCTATCAAAAGGTCAGGGCCTGCGTCCGATATTTCGAGTCTTTTGACAATCGTCTTTCCGGGTTTCAGATGTTCCGCTTGCAACCCCGCGAATACCCCGTGCATCTTGTAACCCAAACAAGGGATCGTTGGTCATTTGCCTACGATCACTCATGGCCAGCACAAGGACAAGGTAGAAGTTGTCGTATAGCAATGCTCACGAGATCACGGCTCGCCGCATGCAGGCAGGAGTTGGCGAAACGGACGGTTCATTGCTAAGAAACTATCGCAACCCAACCGAGTAAACCTAGGAAGAGAGGTGTGGTTCACAGTGTCGTGCAAAAGGGGGTTCCGACTTCCATCACATGAGGCCCTCCCTACGCTATCTCACCGCACTTTCTCCTGGACGAGCTTCTTTTGAGAGTTTTGTCCAACGTTCCAAGACTTGCGGTCCGGGGTAAAGTGCACCGATGCCGAGCCAAAGGGGCTCCTCCCAATCTCTTGGCTTTTGATAGATCTTGAGCAAGGTCCGAGAATGATCGGCTGTCGATGAAACGGGATGAACATCAAGTCCCCAGGGTCAAGCCAGCAAGATGCTCAGGGACTCCAGGGATGATCTGGAAGCCATCTGGATCCAAAAAAAAAAAAAACAACTCAATCTGACCAGATAAAGATAAACATGAAGCCAGAATATATCGAAATGGCTTCTTGGCGCTCGGAAACTCAATTGTCCAGAGTAGCCTTGTCCTTTCACTTCTATATTTTCCAACAAGATTCCTATAATGACGAATGGATGGAGTGGTGTCGCTCAGATACGGTTGGGGTGCTCCTCGTCTGTGAATTATGTCTTACGAAGCCTCTGTGGAGTGCTGGGAAGTCCCATATAGACAAGGCCTCACTCTTGGTCCTTCCGGTCTTCCCTCCCGCCTCCATCCGACCAACTTGGTTTCGCCGTCCCTTAAATATCAACAGCTTACCTGCACTGGGTTTGATATTGGAACTTCTTCCACAATAGGAACTATCAAGCATTGAGACTGATGCAGATCACAGCTCAAGATGTCGACAAATCCATAGTGCGGACTTGGCACGGAGTCACGAATCCACGGCCGCGTAGACGAGGCTGTCTTGGAGCCTTGGCCTTTGAGGACCTGAGGAACTTTCTACTTTTCTTGCAATGACAGACGAACTGACCCATCATTAAGCCTGGAACATACAAATCTCGACGTCTGCGCCCCAGTTTTCTCGACTTTTCCCACCAGCCGCCACGATTTCTGCGGTCTGAATTGACCAGGGGCCGCGGGACATCCCGTCAAACCTCATTACAACTCCTATCAAAGAATCCAAACATACCCGAAGAGGGATCTTCCTGGTTTTGAAACAGCTTGTGAGGCAAACTCGAGGCTGCCATCTGCGATAAAAGACACTTTTTTGTGATGTCGTCTCTGGAAGAACCACTCGTGCGGCCACCAGAATCAGAAGGCGATGACCCCATCATCCACCCGTCCCTCCAGCGGTACATCCACGGACTTCCGGATTCACATACAAACTACGCACGCTTCTTCTCGGCCCTGCTCATCCCGCAACAATCCCACGAGCAGTTCTTCGTCGACTTGAAGCAGTTCCGCGAGCAACCCACCATCATCTACCTCCTCGAGCCGGGAACTTCCCAGAACTACCGCGCCGTCTCGCGGAACTTTGTCGGTTCGCGGTTCGCACACCCGTGGTGTCGAGTGCACAGCGACTTCGCCAAGGGATGGCGTGGGGCCAGCTGGGTTGGGAAATCGGGGACCCGGATCGACGAGCAGATGAAGAAGGAAGAGGAACGGTTGCACAAGCTGCTCGTCCCAATCTGGATCGCGATGAGGAGGAGGATGTTTCCCGGCGAGGACGTGGTTAGGGAGTGGATCGTCAAAGAGGACGAGCGCGAAAGGGCCGCTGCGGAGGAGAAGAAGAGGCTCAAGGCAGAACGGGCGGCGGCCCAGTCGGCGGCGCCTGATGATGCCTCGATGCGCACTCTTTCGTCAGGCACGCCGCCTGGCTATTCCGAACTCGGCTTCGCAACCACAAAGTCGACAAAGCCGTCGTCGGTGCACTCACAAGTCACGGATCCTAGCGGAGCTGCGGCCGCCTCCAAGCTGTTCCTGGGCGTGGCTGTCACGGGCTTTATCATGAGCGACAAGCGCGTCCAGAAATACGTCGAGAAGAAGATGCGCAAGAAGTGAGGGCTCTGTATTCGTCCACGCTGCTACGGACGGAGCCATTAAGCTGGATGTTGGAACTCGCTTTACTTGTCGCCTCAGCAAGGATGAGATATCAAGACGCTGACTTGGTTGGTTCCGCCCATGTGCTGTTGAACCTATGTCACTAGCATGGCCGCTGCCGCGCACGCGCCTCATGCATCTATACCCGGTTCGGTGTCTGATGAGCGGGAAATAGGGCCAGCAAAGGCTACATGATGTTTGTTCGGCTATTGAGTCCGTGGTCTGACTCTCACCTGCTTGCACACCCAACATCCCTCGGGCCGATTGGCTCGAGGGTATGCACACGACGAGGTTCGGGACCACGATGGAAGCCAGCATGGATCATGTTTTCGCAATGGCATCGTGTCGGCAAAGTGTGGCCACTTCATACTCTCTCTTCTTTCTACCCGGCCCTGCCCTGCCTTGCCAGGGTCATTGACTGTTTCGGTGTGCAGTGTGCAGACAAGGTAAAAAGGCTCGAGGACAATGTTTCAGGGGAAGTACCAGGTCTATATCAAGATGTAACAATAATATAATGGTTGTAAGAACAGGCTCATGCACCGTTTTCTGTACTCTTCTAGTGTTGTCGTTGGTTGTAACATCGTGTATAGTTTGAGGTGTATGTTTTGAAGCCTGAGCATCACTTTCCGCAGTACTTGACAGACTCCGAAGTTAGAAGACGGTTATTTATTACATGACGGATGATGGATGGTGTGCTCTCTACTTCTTCACGAGGCGTCCGATGAGGACATGGGACGTGCTGTCACCGCCTAGCGGTTGTTTTCGCTGGGCCGATGTCGATACAATGTTGCACCAGAGACTCGTGTTTTTAATTGTTTTCCACAACTTCATTCGCATCATCCACAACCACGACCTCACGCTTTCACAACTGCAGTCTGTAGGCTGCCATCCGAACTTATCTGTCGTTCTGGATGCTGTACTGCTCAAGATGGCTCTTTCTGCTATCTAACACGCATATAAAATGATCCTGCTTCGGTCAACGCTTGGTCTGCTAGACCAGCAGTGCTCACTACACGACCTGGCTGCTTCGGCTAGCATGCAGTGTCCGTCGTACTACGCCCAGTCCACCGCTCTCTGATGCGTCCAGCCGTGCGAGTATCGCAGAAAATTCGCATCTTAGACCTACAGCACATTGGAAAAGAGCTGCTTCTTAAGGCCGTGGAAGTATTTGAGCGGTCGGGTGGACAGACGCCCAGGGGAGACTAAACACGCTATGATGATTCAGGCACTTGAAAAAGGCCAGGCTTGCTTTTGATTCCCAAGCTCTGTTTATCAATCCATTCTGCAGGTATTGAGCCTTCACCATGCATGCATTGACCATATGCAAGCGACTTACCGGGCGTCCCTGGAAGGGCCATTCAGGGGTCGAACCGTGAGAACTTGCAGCTCATCGAGGCGGCCACCCACGACCTGCTCAATGCTCGCGACGCGAAGGAGACCCAGGCAAATTCGTTGCTCCGGCGGTAACACAGCATGGGCGTTGATCCACAGCAGCGGGTGGTTGGGACAATTGTGGCTATATTGACCTTTCGAAGACAGAGCGACGGACGACGGGTGACCCATATTCTTATCATTCTGATACTGCCGCCGCTGCGCCAGAGGATGATGGAAAACGTCTGAGATTCAGACGGGGAGCCCAGGTCAGGTTCCTATTGTGTCAATATGGAAATACCAAAACAGCCAATCTCAATTTCATATGGCCTTCTGAATTGAGTCCGAAAATATCCAACGCTTTGTTTTTTTTGCGACAAGAATTCATCGTCGAGAGGAAGTATCTGCAACGCGTCAAGCAACATACCTTCGCGACTAACGACGATAGACGCAGCTGATCAACACCCTCTAGCTGGGAAAACCGCTTCGGCTCTTCCTGGAAGAAATTGGTCGTGAACAACCCCCTTGAAACCCCCTTGGGTACGTACGGCTTTTTGTGTTTTCCAACCACAAACGAATACACTCTTGACTGCGACGTGCCTGAACAGCATGCCTGGCGGTGCTGACGGGTTCATGGAGCACATCGCTGAATACCACAAGCGGAGTCCGCGCTCCTTGATTGCGCTCCTATGATGCTGAGTCTGTCACGCGGTGCGATAGTGACCATGGTTGAGGCTTCTTGTCGTTTAGACCGGCCGCCTCTCGACCATGACCATGACTCGGGCCCCCGTCTACTCGACCTCAAAGCCTGGCTGATGAAATGGAAACAGATCTGCCCTGTTAGCAATTGGCGTGAGCTTGCTCTCAACCTTGACTGTGTCGGAAATGCAGGACCACGACGGTACATCTAGCAGCCATGAAAGTCATCTTTTGCGGGCCATCTATTCGATGCATGAAGACCATGACTTCTCACAGTCATAGTCCGCTCAGGATATACCACATGGTGGAACTCCGATATGCGAGGCTGAGGAAATGACGGGGCACATGAGCGGTACGGCGCGATCTGATGGGTGATCACAATTGATGCTGTGTGCTCCCGAGTCTCAGTATGGGATACAATTGGCGGAAAACTATGGATTTCATATCCAATGTCGTCTTACTGACACTCGCGCCGGACATGACTGACCTGTTCAAGATATATCGCTTAGACAAACAGGGCCAGCATCTAATATACGGGCGCTTCCAAGACTGGTCTGCGGTGAGTCTCAGCAAGGAAACGCAAAGGACGTTACAGACTTTGGAAATCGAGGGTACTGCAATGTCTGGACCCCGGAACTTCTGTCTAGACTTCTTTCGACGATCATCTTGCCAACAAAGTCACATTGACGGCACTCCTGAGCAAGGCAGAGGAACGGGGGTACCCATTCATGTTGTACTGTGCTGCTGACCCAAGAATCGCGGGTATTAGCTAGACTCACAAGCTCCACGAAAAAGCCAAGCTATCCACTCGGTGATTTTGGACGATAGAAGCCACGGGAAGGATACGTGCACAGATTTTGCAACTTCATGAGCGGGTGTGAGAACTTCAGCCGCAGAGGACGGTGGTGATCATGGCTTTTTCGATCCCTGTCTCTATTCTGACGAGTGTCTTCTGTACAATCCTGTCCAAGCCTTTTACTCACCGATAGCAGGTATCACCTTTGGTGCATACACAGCACGGCAATCATGGCACCCCTGCCGGTGTCAGGACCCTCGCAAACGGAGACACCGGGACAGTTTTTTGGACCACGATGCCGCTGTACCCATGCAAATCAGCGGCATCGGGCTGAACAGAATCCTCTTTCAGAGAGGATGCCAGCCGTGTTGTGACAGTCAAATAACCAAGAAACCTCGAGGCCCCGAATCTGCAGACTTCTTCTTCCTGGGACGTTGTGCTGACGAGTCCTCCCTTGCTGGGTTTTCGTCGAAGCTGAAATTCTTGCCCATGTCGTCATCGCTGGTCAATTGATAACTGAGTAGGTATTTGTGAGGAGTAAACTAAGTGGGACGGTGACAGCGATATATCCATCCTCTCAATGGTGTAGGGGTGGGTGTGCTCTGATCCAAGCACGCAGTCATGTGGCTGTATGTATGCTTACAATGTATGTTGACAAGGCATTCTCGATTCTGTTCTGAACCCCCCTCGCAGTCTCAACAACTCGTGGTGTTTGTATGTAGTCGATATGCCTCCATATTCTATCGGCCTTGCCCCTCGAAGGAGAGAGCTTTGACCGCCGTGCTTCAACAAGGAACTCTTCTTGCGGGGACTTTGAATGGGGCTTTCTTCAGGAAGTCAGTTCACTATCGCAGAATGAACATCATTTTGAAAACTCCTGCACGGACGATTATTGACTTTCAGAATGGCCCCTGGGAGTCCTCTGACAAGGTCAGGACCGGCGATGAGGTCAACCTTGGATAGAGCTGCGATTGGTCATGTCTTTCCTCACCCGGTATTCGAGTCTTCAGGACGTAACATGGACGCTTAGAGGTAGTCACATTGAGAGTCAGGGCATGGCCTTGCGCTCTTTTCTCGACTGTTCAGCTGTGTTGATGGGGGAAGATGAATGGTCATGTCACGTCAAACGGGGAGGGAGGTAATGGGACGGATATGTGGTGACAAAGAATGATTCCATACACAAGCGAGAGGGAGAGGGAGAGGGAGAGACAGATGCCTTTGAAGTCCCCATGTCCCACACGCCCACGTTCCTCACTAATCTTGGTGAAAAATGGCCTTTCAAGCTGATCCCGAGCGCGAGAGCATGTTCAGCACCCACCTCTATCGACGTACTTTATCTTCCCAGCTTCCTTGGATTTTCTGTCAGCGCCTCACGCCGAAAATGCCAATCGTTGAGCGTCAAGACCGAATGTTCTGAGGCGACAGTCGTCCACCTGGCCCACGTCTACTTCGAGCCATCCGAACCTCGACAAGTTTGCCCACTTCGCCGTCGTCGAGGATTTTGGGTTGGTGGAGGAGCCTCTTGAGTCGTCGGCCGGCACATCCGTGGCAGCCAGATCTTCAACCATTGGCAGGACACCCAACAGCTTCTAGATCGAGAGAGATGGCGAAAGGCAGTGACGTGGATCAAGTATCCCCAACCAGAAAAAGGGTCGTTGCTGGCCTTATCTCCGTCTGGGGTCCCCGAGTCCCCCAGGGATTAGGCGTGGTTGGAACGAAGTTGTCGCTTTCTTGAAGAGAGCTCGATTGGGTGGCTCAAGCTACCCACTTACAGTTCCCTAACGTGGTTGTCCCTGAAGATAGACTCGGAAATGGGAGTGCAAATGGGCTACAAGAGCTAGCACTGTTCAAAGGTCAGACATGGTGGACTTTGGACGTCAATGGGTTGAGGGAGGTGGACATCAATTGTGATGAGAGTAATATACCTATAGTTGTTCAATGACTCAGCCATTGGATGGCTCGAGCCTTTTGTCTTCCCGTCCACATTCACGATTTCAGAGGGAAAAAGCAGTATCTTGATTACCTTGTTATGTCGCCGTGCGTAGATCAATTCACACGCTGTTCAAGGCTCGTGAGCTCCGAGATACCCAACCAAAGGTTCAGGCTAGAGATAATTGACAACGCCGGTCTCATGTAGAAGAAGGAGTTTGCAACACGTGTGGTGTGCCTCCGAGGCCACCAGACCCAATGTATTACTTGCAATCCTCACATTCTTTCTTCGTTTCTTGCTGGGTCGGGTCGACATTGTCATCTGGCTTGGGCTCAGACTTGCCAGTCTCTACCTGGGCTTGTTGGGAGCTCCCCTTTCTCAAGCTCCGGTCGATATGCCCGAGATCTCTGCCCGGGTCGAGAATATTTCGAACTCGGTTCTTCAGCTCTTTGGTCTCTGGAAAGCCGCCTTCGCTCTTGCGGTCCCATATCACCGTATCAGTGGTTTGGATCCCTTGCTCCGTTGATCCTGTTGAAGTAGCAGTTCCGTCACTGGAAGTGTTGTTGACGACGTTTGTTGTTGTGAGCGTGACGGTGAACAATCCCCCCGTCGACGGAATCAGAGCAATCTCGCCAATGCTGGTGCTGAATGTCTGAAGTAATTCCTGAGCATACTGTAGGGAAGGATTGTCAGTGGCGGTCAAAGCTAAATTGGAAGAGTCGTGATGTTGGATAGATCCCAGTTTCATTGCTCATACGAGTCACGGCCAGGGTATCGACACTCACGTAAGCAGCCCTCAAGTTCCATTTACATTGTGTACAGAATGCGATCGCGATACGCGGCACTTTGACCAGTGAGGAAGCTTCGGTTGCCATGGTCGGTTGTGGTGGTAGGAGCGTAACGGAAACTGCGGGTTGTGTTGACGTGTTTCAAGGAGACGGACTTTATGCAGACATCAGGGGTTTGAGGATCGATTTGCTGCGGGACACTTGAGCTCGGGTACGGGTTCGGAGGCAGCCACCTTCAGGATACTGGACGAGTTGTTCGGTATATGCGGTTGATAGCTCGCTAGAAAGAAGGTCGCGTGTAATATGAGATCGGTCAATGGCCGCCTTGATCGATGATTATCGTCAAGTCAGGGGCTTTCGACAAGCTGGAGAATTTCCACAGAACGAGGTGACAGGTGGAGCTTGACACACTGATGCGGTTCAATGCAGATAGAATACGTACTCAGTACGAGGTACGGGTAGATCATCACCTCCGATATAACGGTAGAGTAGATCCCGTACTTGTTCGGAGAATTTCCCAGCAATCGTGGAGGGGAAGGAGAGTCCACAGTTGCTGCTCCAAGTGTCAGATACAACTGTCACACACAAACTTGTCAATCCCCTCGATTTCGAATGCTTCCTCATTGAAACCCAACCGGATGCCCTCGTTTGCCCTCTCAGCCGATAGGCAACTAGTTCCCCAGCAACTCGGTTGCAAAGTGCTCAATCATTTTAGCAGAGGAGAGAAGACCCCAAATTTAGTTACATACCCGGGCCACATGCGACGTGTTGGGATTTCTGACTCGGTTATTGGGAACATGGTTTCTAAGCGATGAGAAATAGGGAAGGTCGCCTGCATTTCCGAAGCAAAAAGGGGTTATCCTGGAGTCGTTGTTTGGGCACAGCGGTGTGCCCTGGTGCTAGGGGCAAGGGATCCCTGGGTAAGCGGGAAATCCCCAATCTTGTACACCCAAAGCGGGATTGGGTGGCCATATTTTGCCATAGACGAGGTTGAACCGTGTTGGATGGAGCTATTGCCGTCCATAGCATCGTCTACAGGGCATTGAAAAAAAAAGTGCCCAAAAGACCGATTGATCGTGTGGTAGATTCGATAAGCAGGAATCACGCTCTTGTTGCGGTGAGGAGCTTTATTCCCAGCAAGGATGAACAGTAAAAGCATGGTTGTGGAATTGACTTGAATTGGATTGCACTCAGGTAGCCTCCTACATAATCCTCAATGGAAAAACCCATTGTCGAAGTTGTCGACAGGACGAAGAGAAGCTGAATCTGTAACCAAGCACAAGGCGCAGCGCAACGTACATTAATACTCCGTGCTGCCTCTCCCGTTGTGGGTTGACATAAAAACCTGTTGCGATGTTGCGTGACTCTGACAATTGTGAACGCCTTCTTGCGCCGAATGCTTTTTGACTCGATCAATATGATACCACACCTCTCTTTGAGTGCTCCGTTGTGTCCCTTTTGTGACCCAATCCGAACAGCTTCAACAAAACTCGATTACATGACAGTGCAACACCCTTCACTACCTCCACTCTGTGGATTGTATGGATCTTCCTTCCTATCCACCTGTCCCCAGACCGACGGTACCATGTAATCTCGTGTTTGGTTGCAGTAGTTGATCAGGCTGTGGCGGCCAAACATGGTTAGTGGACGACCCTTGCTTTCGAACCACGCAGAGCTTGGAACTCTGCAAAACGTACCTCATGGATGCTTCTGCGACTTTGACACGAGGCCTCTCGAGATCTTCCTTGAGACGCGAATTCAGTTCTTGAAGCCGCCTAAGTTTAAGATCTGCCATGCTTTGTTTTTTGGACTTGGCATCGCCCCCATCCCGCACCGCATATGCAGCTGGCATGTTGGGTTCTTGCAGGAAAAGAATTCGTGGCGGTCGAAGAGGAAGGCGTGGTAGTCAAGGACGCAGGTGACGTCGAAGTCGCTGGCAAGAGCAGGACGTTCGAAATAGCCGGCGGGGATTGCGGTGTAGTTCTTGGTAGGGATACGTTGAGTGACTCGACGAAGGGTGGGAGTTGCGCGACGAACAACGGTTGGGCGTGGGGCTTCCGGCTCTTGTGCCTTCTCCTCGGGCTTCTCTTTGGCAATTTCGTTGTCAAAGTGTTCAGCCCACTGAGCCTGCAAGTTGTCGATGGCGCGGATCTCCTTGTGTTGATGGTGGTAGGAACGAGAGGAGCGATCGAGGACACGCTGGTCAGGATGGTAGCCTCGGCGAACGAGTTCTTTCTTGCCTGCGAGAAGATGGAATTAATAGGGATTGATTAGCAGGGGGAACTTAAACTGCTACCTTCCGGAAGAAGAGACGCCATATTGTTTTGGGGTAAGCGTGATGAGTGCGGTGGTGCAAAAGAACAGCTTGCGAAGTGCGTTTGTTTGGGTACACGTGACGAGACGTGAGGGAAAAAAATACGGTGACGCATTGGAAGACAATTTATATTCAGGAGGTGTCGCTCGGGGAAACAATGGTCCGGCAGAATCAGTGCCAAGCTGCACAACACAGGGCAGTGCGATTTCGACCACTTTTGACATCGTCACTAAGGCTCCTGTCGGCAATCATTCAGTCACAAGTCCATCTCTAGGACAGACTCATCGGCCATCTGGGTAGAGTCTTGAGAGATATCATTTGCTTGATCGTCTCTTCCCTCATCTCTCTTGTGACTCAACCAGCCGACAATCAAGATGCCTCCGCCACCCCATATCAGGCCTGAGAATGTGCTCAGGGTAAGGCAAAAATCCCTTTCAATTCCTGTCGCGCACAATGACTGACAGAACCCTTCAGCGAGCGCAAGAGCTCATCGCCGTCGACCAAACCCAAGCCGCTCTCAACGTCCTCCATGAACATGTCACCTCCAAACGTTCCCGGAATAGTCCCATCTCCTCCTTGGAGCCTGTTATGCTCCTTTTTGTCGAGTTGTGTGTCGATCTGAGAAAGGGAAAATCTGCAAAAGATGGACTTTACCAATACAAGAACATTGCGCAAAACACAAACGTGGGAACGATTGAGGTATGATGAATTACAACCCCGACGCCTATTGTTGTCTAATACATGCTGACCACTGCAGTTGGTTTTGAAAAAATTCATTGAGCTCGCCGAACAAAAGGTTCAGGAGGCTCAGGCCAAGGCCGATCAGGTCCAGTCGTCGCTTGAGTCAGCAGCAACTGCCACGGACCTGAATGTCGAAGACCTTGAAGCTACTGAAACCCCTGAGACTATCCTGCTCGCCACTGTCTCTGGCGAACAATCCAAAGATCGAACGGACCGAGCTATTGTTACGCCATGGCTCAAGTTTCTCTGGGAGACGTATCGCACGGTCCTGGAAATTCTCAAGAACAATGCTCGACTGGAGGTCATGTACCAGGGCACCGCTCATCAAGCATTCGATTTTTGTCTCAAGTACACACGAAAGACCGAGTTCCGTCGCCTTTGCGAACTCCTGCGAAACCATGTGCAGAATGCTGCCAAGTATTCCTCCCAGATGCATGCTATCAATCTGAATGAACCCGACACCCTGCAGCGTCATCTCGAGACACGTTTTCGGCAGTTGAACGTGGCAGATGAACTTGAGTTGTGGCAGGAGGCTTTCCGTAGTGTCGAAGATATTCACATGCTTCTTACACTATCCAAGCGACCGGCAAAGAACGTCATGATGGCCAACTACTACGAGAAACTCACAAAGATCTTCCTCGTCAGTGACAACTTTTTGTTCCACGCCGCCGCATGGAACAAGTATTACAACCTGCTACGACAGTCAGCAACTGCGGTTGCATCTGGTCAGTCTCCTAAGCGTGACAACCCTGTTGTCACCGAAGACTCTTTGACCAAAGCTGCCTCTTTTGTATTGCTCTCTGCGCTGGCAATCCCCGTCATCAGCACGTCTCGTTCGCGGGGCGCTTTGGTTGATGTCGATGAGGCGCGGAAGAACAAGAACAATCGCCTGACCAACCTCCTCAGCATGCCATTTGCTCCAACAAGGGCTGGACTCTTCAAGGACGCACTCAGCAAAGGTTTGCTCAAGCGTGTTCGACCGGAAATTCGAGACCTCTACAACATCCTTGAGGTTGATTTCCATCCTCTCTCGATCTGCAAGAAGATTTCTCCCATCCTGGCTCAGATTGGCTCTGACCCCGAGATGGAGAAGTATGTCCTTCCCCTGCAGCAAGTCATTCTCACCCGCCTCTTTCAACAACTCTCACAAGTCTACGAATCAGTGGAGCTGAGCTTCGTGACCCGGCTCGCTCAATTCCCTGCGCCATTTGAGGTAACTCCTGCCATGATTGAGAAGTTTATCATGAATGGTTGCAAGAAAGGCGATCTATCCATCAGACTGGACCATATTTCTGGTATCTTGGCCTTTGACTCGGACGTCTTCTCCTCGGCCAAGGCTCTACACCCGGGCAGCGCAGCGGGATCGGCAGAGAGCGAAGTTGGCTCCGTCCAAAGACTCCAGAATACTCCAGCGGAGATTGCACGATCCCAGTTGACAAGGCTGGCAAAGACTTTGCATGTGACTTGTATGTATGTCGATCCGTCTTACAATCAGGCCCGCCTAGCGGCGCGAGAAACCGCCCTCGCTCGTGCTGAGGCCGGAGCCGAACAAGAGCACCGGGAGACTCTGGAGAGACGTGTCATCATTGAGAAGAAAAAAGAAGCGGCTTCTGAAGCTTTCCAAAAGAGACAGAGAGAGGAAGAAACGCGTCGCCGTATCCGTGCCCAACAGCAGGCAGAGGCCGAGTCTCAACGTCTACGCGATGAGACTAGGGCTCGTGAGCTCAAGCGTGTTAAAGATGAACAGGCACGCATCCGACGTCAAGAAATAGAGAAACAGCTGGCCGAACTTCAAAGTGGCATGAAGATCGATCTCCACGACGTGAACATCGACGAACTTGATTCCAATCAAATTCGTTACCTCAAGTTGTCACAGCTTGAAAAGGACAAGAAAGAGAAAGATGAGCGCATCCGCATTACGGCCAAGCGTCTCGACCACCTGGAGCGTGCATTCCGCCGAGAGGAACTCAAGTACCAACAACAGGATTACGAGAAGCAGCGAGAGGAAGATATGAAGATCTACGAGCAAAACAAGCAACTCATGTTGAAGGAAGCACAGGAAAAGCATAAGGAAGGGCTCGCCCTGAAGCACCGTCTTAGCAGACTCGTGAAGGAGTATGACGCCTTCAAGAGCCAGATCACAGAGCGTCGTGCTGCCGAGTTTGAGAGGCTTCGCAAGAGAGCTGAGCGGGAGTTCGAGGAGGAGAAGCGCAAGCGCATCAAGGCTTACCATGAGGAAAAGGCCAGACAAGCTGCTGCCCAAGAAGCTGAAGAGCGCCGCATTCGTGAAGAGGAAGAGCATCGCCAGCGTGAGGAAGAGGAGAAGGCTAAAGTCGAGGAAGAAAAGAAACGTGTGGCTGCAGAGAGACGAGCGCAGGCCGAAGCCGCCAGGCTGGAACGTGAAGAGGCTGCGAGGAAACAGATGCAGCGTGAGGAAGAGGCCGCAGCGAGGCGAGCTGCCCGAAAAGCCGAACAGACAACACCCGCCCCAGCACCGTTTGCTCGCGGTCCACAGAGAGAAGCTCCTCCCATGGAGGCCCGTACTGAGTCTCAAGATGGTGCACGAACTGCACCCCGTCTCAATTTGGCTAGCAAAGCTGGTGGCGGCTGGCGCGAACGACAAGCCGCAAAGGAAGCCACCACAACTGTTGGCCAAGGACAGGCTGCTGTTGAGGCTGCGCCTTCAGCTGCACCTCCCGCTCAAGAGCCACCAGCCCGCCGCCCAGGCGGATATGTGCCACCACATCTTCGTGAAAGCGGATCTACTCGACCTACGGCAGACCATCCACCTGCTCGTGACTATCACCCGCCTGTTCGCGACCACCTTCCACCAGCGCGCAATGCGTCCGCTTCTCCCGCTAATGGCGCACCAAGTGGACGTTATGTGCCGATGCACATGAGAGATAGTGGCCGCAGTTTGTCGAGAGAAGGCGCCGGTTCTCCAGCACAGGGCAGTGGTGACGAAGCAGCGCCGAGAAAGCCTGCATCAGCAGCTCCAGGAAGGTACGTGCCTCCGAGCATGCGCAATCGCCAGCAGTGAGATGAAGGGGTTGAACGGAGCGGCAAGCAAAGGGGCTAAGGGAAAATGAGGACGTGGAGACGGTGATGGAGGTTTATTCTTGCCTAAAAGCTAGGTATCTGTAATTTAAGTCTCCAGGCATTGAGTCAGTCTTTTGCTACCAAATTGAGACGGCCACATAGTTGTATTAGCGGCGCAATCAAGACAGGGGCACACGGCCAAATTCCCATAGCAACGGGGGGGAGATTCTTTGTGGTTCGATAAGTCCAAGTGCCTTTTATGCCATTGATATCTTGTTCATCGCCCACTCCCACCCTTGGACATTCGCCATTCCGCTCTCTCCACATGATCATTGCTGTTCCCTATGTATTGGCAGCACTATCCAAAAAGCCGGGGACAGAGTAACCTCCAGCACGACCCTTCCCACGCCTGCGTCCTGGACGTCCACAACAACGCGACTCCTCCCACCGAGCCTGTCCACCTCCCTGACGAACTCGTCCACTCCGCCCCCGACGCCGAAGTAGACCCTCTTTGCGGCGACCCAGGCTCTGGGTGGTGGAGGAGGCCTCCCTATAACGGGCGCGGCCCTAAAACGACGGTAATGAGAAGCTAGGATACCGAGGACGGTTTCTGTGAACGCCTTGATCGAAGAGGGCGAGTAGACTGTCTCGGATGCCAGGATCAGCAGGTTCGTGGGTTTGGGTGAGTGTCGGTGTTGGTGGTCCGTTTCCCCGAGTGATGCCTGTGGTGACGGCGGAGATGGCGGATAAACCAGGTCCAGAAATGCCGGGCCCCATCCCCCCGATATGAATTCGAACGACATGTCGTTGGCCGTCATGTCTTGGATGGTGCGATTCACGAGGGCCTCGCCTCCCAGTTCTTCGAGGTCGAGGTCCCCATCGGTTTGGGTCCACCGGTCATCGAGTGGGTGAGGAACTCTTCCAGAAGAGACGAACAGGTAATTGAGGAGGACATTGGGAGCGGTCGCCAGCCGGAGGACATCGGCGTTGTAGTCGCACAACGTCACTTTGAGGCTCCCACCGTGCGTTGTAGGTCTCTTTCGTCTCCGGTCGAGGAACTTCTGCATGAGTGCGAGAGTCGGCACAGCGCTTCCCGCGCCGAGCTCGACGACCTCCCAGGCTTCTTGCCCCTCGTCGTCTCCGTCCTCCTGACCTTGGCCATGACCGGACACATCGGTTTCTGAGATGACGAGGGAGGCCAGATCGAGTGCGCACTCCCACGTCTTGAAGCCTCCCTCGTAGATGCCCGAGGAGAGGTCGCCGCTTTCTAGGCCGGAGAGGAGCGTTCTGGCCGTGTCCTCTTCTTCCTCTTCGGCGGACGGGTTCGCTTCGGCCATGAGTTGAGCGCGGATGTCAAACACCGAGCGACGGCATATCGACGTCACGGCTCCGTGGTCATTGGAGTTGGTGTCCCGTAGCTTCCCATCTCCTGAGGAACTAGGTATGCGCAGCGTGCTGTACGATATCTGGGATGGCAACGATACTAACTGGGAAGGAGTCGATTGGTTGTGAGTCGGGCTTTTGTCTTGGTTCTTGTTTTAAACAGTGGGGTTCTTTTTTTTTCTGGATGTGGATGACAAAAGGGCCGTAAAAGTGTTTTCAGGGCTCGCAGATCATAGAGGGACAGAAACTTACCAGTTCTTCCAGTGAGTGTTTTTTGGGCTCTACGGTGTTTTGAGGGGACTCTCTTGGGTCGGACAGTGCGCACTCGGAGATCTTGTTGGTGAGAGCCTCGTGCTCTGTGGCTTGGCCGTCGTCCTCGATGTCATCGCCGCTGAAACCAAATGAGAACGACATGGGGTATTCATCGAAAGGGCTGTCCCTCGAAATTTTTTCAAAAAAAAAAAAAAAATGACGGCAAGAAGTTTCAAAGTCTTGCGATATGAGCAGAAGTGGAGTCTAAGAGGAGGAAAATCTATATCTACCCTTTACTGTAACTCTCACCCTAGTGTCGCCGCTTTTAAAACGACTACTTCTTCAGAAAGACTTATGATACCGAAGTTTTGAAAGGTGCTCACTGATTACTTGTACTTGAGTATGGAGCGGAATATACGTTCTCTTGGGCTTTTTCTTCTCCTCCCTGCACGTTGAATTGGTTGGCCTTCCAACGCCTGACCCCGGCATTTTTCTCTGCTTTCATGACTCTTTTTGTTTTGTGGAGTACTGGTCCTTCTTATGCGCGCCCACCGCAACAGCTTCTCCAAGCACAGGGGCTGTTGTGATCAGTCGAGTTGGCTGAGCTTGTCAAAGTACGGCGGTTACCCTTACAACCAGGAGCGCCAGCCAAGCCCCTTGTCGAGATCACCCGTCATGTTATCCTTTTGACACGCCCCCACCCTTCTCAAGGTCCAAGTGCTTTTCCACAGGACCACCCGTCCCTTATAACACTCCTACCCCTCCCGACAACCAACCCGTGTCAAACATCGTTGTCTCCCACACCACAACACAACAACAACAAACCCACCACCACCACACTCAC